>NW_018220479.1:619594-629924 GCF_001263595.1 Phalaenopsis equestris
GGTATCAATTTTGGGCTTGGAGCAATCAATTTGGTGGAATTTGGAGATATAGCCAATTTGGGTGGAATTTGAGAAATTTTGGATTTGGGTCAAAAATTAAATGAAATTAAGGCTTCACCAAGGCCAATTGAAGGTCAAGTTTGATGTGTAGGATTGTTATGAAGAGTTTGGTTGTTATGAAAAGTTTTCAACATAAATTATGGCAAATTGAGTAGGCTATGAGGTTCAATTTGGTGGGATTAAGTCATAGGGCCAAAATTGGGGGTTTGACTTGATCAAAATTGGGCTCAAAGCATGGGCCAATTAAACTGCTCAAAATATGGACTAATTAAGCTTGAATTTGGTTTAGATTAGTCATGTGGAAGGTGAATTTGGGTTTAGGATTGAAATTAGGAGAAACTGGAACCAAATTGATGGACATTTGGGGTAAATGTGGGGAAGTTGGGACTTTAAAGGTAACTTGAGGGTTTTGGTCCAAATGGTCAAATTGGTCAAATTGGTCAAATTGGGTTCAATTGGAGGGTCCAAATTTGTTTTAGAAACATTTAAAGTAATTTTGGAGGTTTTGAGTTTGGGGTGTCAATGGCATTTTTGTAATTTTGACAATTTTTTAGAATATTTTGGTAATTTTAGAATTTTTAGGTGGTTTTAGGTAATTTGGGTATTTTAAAAAGGTTTGAAATGATTTTGAGACAAATGTGGGTATTTTGGTGGGAATTTTGGTCAAATTTAGGACTTCAAGGGTATCTAGGTAATTTGGGAAATTTTGGGGCAAAAGACCAAGTTGGATATTTTTTGTAGGATTGGGGTATCAACCACCCTATATGAGCTATGGACCAATGGAAACCCCATTTGAGTCCTCTATGTACTAGTCTTAGCTAAACCCCAGCCTGGGTCAGTGGGTTTAGGGGACCATCTACATGAGTCTCACAAAGGATCAAGGGATCAAAGTCAAGAAATTTTGGGTTTAGGGTTGTGAGTGATTGTGGGTGAGAGTGAGTGTAGGTGAGTGAACTAGCTCCAACCAACACCCAGGGTCAACCCTAAGGTCAGGTAGTCCTAGGGGAACTCTCCTTGAGCTCTCTCGTAGTGACCCCACCTACTAAGTGCTAGAGGTTAGAACTAATAAGTGGAGCTTCAAGTTGAGCAAAGAAGATGGTATAATTTCTAATGGTGAGGGTTGTTTTTCTAGTTTTCTAGAAATAGTCAACAGGAAAGTCCTATGGCTAGATACTAAAGAGGAAAAAACTAAACTTCAACCAAAAGTAAGGTCAACAAATGGACCTCCAATAAGTGTGGTGTGCTGGGCAAGCACACCGCTTGTATTGCTGTTGACCGACGAGATCAACAAAACCAACACAGACTCCTAAGTCAACAGACCTAGAAGAAGGGGTAGAATTGTGTATGATATTTGTTTCCGCTGAGGATATAGCAGGTGAATATTCAATCAAAATTGAAGATTAGGAACTCTCGTTGGGGATTGGAGAGTGTGTTTTGAGTTATCACATTTTAGGTTTTTATAGAGGATGGGAATCAGTATTTAGGTGATGACCTCGAAGATTGAGAGTAGGATGTTGTGGTGGGTGCCTTAGTCCTATCTCAAAAAGTGTGAGTAGAGAATTGGACGTCGTGGTGGGGGCCTTACACCAATCTCGGAGATGTAGGTAGAGAATTGGATGTCGTGGCGTGTAGGTAGAGAATTAGATGTCGTGGCGGGGGTCTTATACCAATCTCTAAAGGGTGAGAAAAGGATGTGATGTTCTATGATGTTCCATAAAGGGGAGTCTTACTCCTATCTCGAAGATGTATGTAGAGAATTGAATGTCGTGGCGGGTGTCTAGCACCAATCTCGAAGATGTAGGCAGAGAATTAGATGTCGTGGCGGGGGTCTTACACCAATCTCGAAAGGTTGAGAATAGGCGGTCTTATACCAATCTCAAAGATGTAGGTATAAAATTGGATGTCGTCACGGGGGTCTTATACCAATCTCAAAAGGTTGAGAATAGGAAAATAGTGTTTCGGTATTGGCCTCGAGGGCATTACTCATATCTCGAAAATGTGTGTAGAGAATTGGATGTCGTGGTGGGGGTCAGGGTGACTTAAACCTATCTCGAAAGATTGAGAATAGGATGTTGTGTTCCGTTCAACGGGGGCCTTACACCAATCTCGAAGATGTAGGGTAGAGAATTGGATGTCGTGGCGACGGCCTTACACCAATCTCGAAGATGTGGCGGGGGTCTTATACCAATCTCGAAGATTTAGGCAGAGAATTGGATCTCGTGGCGGGGGTCTCATACCAATCTCGAAGATGTAGGCAGAGAATTGGATGTCGTGGAGGGGCCTTACGCCAATCTTGAAGATGTAGGTAGAGAATTGGAAGCCGTGGAGGGGACTTACACCAATCTCAAAAGGTGTTGAGAATAGAATGCAATGTTCCATAAAGGGGAGTCTTACTTCGATCTCAAAGATGGGGAGTCAAAATCTGGGTACTGACTCCAAGATTCATATGAAAACAGTGTTGAGACTTTGTGATGTTGAATTTGCAGAATTGTGTCATGTGAAAAGGTTGATTTTGTTGAAGAAGGTTTGTAGAGTTTTGTAGGGTTTTGGGCAGAATGTGAAATTCCGTGGGGATATGAAGAGAGTTAATGCAGATAAAGATGATTGTGCTAAGTGTTGAATTCATAAATGTGTGTCATTTAAAAAGGTTGACATCAGTGAGAAAGATATGTGAAATTTTGTGGGATTTTGTGTAGAATGTGAAATTTTGCGGGGACTGTGAGGAGAATTAGTGCAGACAAGGATAGCATTGTTGCACGAGCAAAGAGCAAGAGACCTCGAAATCGAGAGAATCAACTTAACAGATTTATTTTCTTTTCTTATTATTTTTATCACATTTAATTATCAAAATATGTTTTCAAATTTTTAAAAATTTTTGTTAGTTGATTTTTTAAAAAAATGTATTTTATTTAAATTTTATTATTATCAAGTTTTTATCGTTTCGTTCTTTGTTCATTGTAGTCCCGAACCAACGTATGGTCTGAACCAATGTGTGGCTTCGTGGCTTTAATCTATCGCACAAAAAAGGCAATTGAACAAACAAACAAAATTCTGAAAGAGATTTCATTAATTTGCTTCAATAAGTGTTACAGAATGAGTGTAGGCCAAAGCCTCAAAAAGTACAATTATGTTGACTGCATCAAAGTACATCTGAAAATATCCCATGTTGAGTGCATACCATAAGTTGAGCATGTCTAATACATATCATATCTGTTGTGACGAAATGCAGTAAAAAGGTATCATTTGAGTGTCTCTGGTGGGCAAGCTTCTGATCGAGTCGACCTACTTAGCCATGCTTCAGGACAAGAGTTTATTTTGCATGTGCTTAGAGATGAAACTCTCTCATAGCTTGTAAGGTAGTAGCTCTTCCAACTTCGGGTTCGGCGGGAATCCATATGACATTTTGCTGTCATCCATCCTTCGGAAGGTTACAGACACCCTACGGTGTCTCGTACCACTGGAATGCACACTGGAATGCAATGTTTGGCGATGTCTGCTCCGTTTTCTTTAAGAACAAACACTGAACCTACTGATAGTGGAATCTCCACGGCTCCTCTGAACTCGTCGGGGCCGATGATATCTATTTTCTTTCCGAATAAAATGTTACTTTTGCTCATGAAAGAGACCGTGCAGAAAGGTCTCATAAAGTCATAATGGTCAATATGCGGGAGTATGCAGTCGCCTTCATCATATATATTGATGATACAACTGTTGGGAATACAGTCAGCTGGAAGTAGGAAGTATGCTCCAGGAAGTATGCTCCATCGGACCATTCTCTTAATCATCACTTTTATCATAGAAGGTAGTGGATCTGCCTGATCATGCCTCAGAATCTCAGGAGGATTTCCTTGTCTGTCTTTAGTGGAGTTGTAACAGCAGTCACACTGTATGGTGATCATGCCCTTTCCACGCATTCACTTTGGTGGCTCGGAATATGTTCTTTCCATCAGCAGGCCTGCTCGACCTCTGTCTCTTAGATCAAAAATGTCGTCGAGAATACTTCTCTCGTCGCTTTCGAAGAAGACCCTGGTATATAGCTCCAAGCCGTCTAGTATATTAATGAACTTTCCTTGAACTTCTTCATAGAATTCAAAATCCATTTTGTTTACTTTACTTATTTTGCAGTATTTTGTCGTGCTGATGATAGGGTATTGTCGAGGATGTTCACTCATTTCAACATCGGAGGAAATCCAAGTTGGTGTTGCTTCTATCTTCGGCGGAATGTATGACTCTGTATCCAATGAGATATATGGCTTTATATTCAACGGATAACGGGACATATGGTTCCCCCATTGGGTGACCAGCGGTTTGAAATCCATCGTCAGTGGACGCGTACTCCTCCAAAGTACTGTAGCGCTCCAAGTGAAGGACATTGGAGTCTGGGCACTCCATAAATGCCCCTGTAGTTGATGTACGTGTAGCTATCTCGGCGTTGCATGCGGGCAATCTGTACAAAGAACATCTGAAACTGGTAGTATCTCCGGCTCTATAACGAATCTGGACTCATCGTCTAGCAGGCAAGCTGGAAGAGGTCACTCTCATGCTTGGATCGTAGATATTCCCCTCAGGAATAGGGGTGAGCAAGTTTTTCGCCTCCTTCTGGCGTCTTCTCTCTTTGCGGTCTTCTCTCTTCTCTCTTTGCGTAAGAAAGCCCTATGCTTTCACCGGTTAGCATTTCTGCGCTGAGTTCTCCGTAGCGGTGCATCTGGAAGACTTTTATCATTGGCAGCGACTAGGTCTCCAGCCGGCTTAGCTATCATAGACGGTATGCGACTAGTCCCCTCTATCGGAACTTGCTGTACTATCACATTTTTCGCCATCAACAAGGAACTATCTCTGGTGCTTAACCTTAGCAGCGATGGTAGCCCTTCTTTTTCCTGACGGCTAACCACATCCATCAGAGGACCCTCATAGTCCATGTCGACTTGACTGAAGTCCATGTCGGTGTCACCTTGCGGTGCCCTTTCCTTATTGAGTGTGAGGTTTCAGCCACCTTTAAAAGCAAAGATCAGCCTCTGGACTGACATTTTTCTTTGCAAACGACAGGAAAAACATCAGTGAGCTGAAATTTAGCAGAACAAGAACAAAACAAAGTGTTAAAGAAAATTTTAGTTTATGTTGGTGAGAAAATTGTTTATTTATGTATGTATCTTGTTTCTTGTTTAATTTAGTAGATTTAATTTAGTAGAATATCAAATTTAAAGATAGAAAAGAGAAAATTGAAGTGTATAATTTCAAAAATTTTCATTAAATTGGGATTAATTTTATTACAAAATTTTTGAACCCGGTCATAAACATTTGGCCAAATAGATAACCCTAGAACAATCAAAATTTCAAAAAATTTAAATCAAGCGATGTCAAGCAATGTCAGATTGCATAGTATGTCTTCAGGTATCGTCCGTTGATTGGCAGCATGGGGCTTTCACCCCGGAAGTCTACTAACTGGTAGGCCGGTAGGCTCTTCCTACGTAGACCTTTTCTACGACAAATGGTCCCTCCCAAGTTGGCTCGAATTATCCACCTATCTTGCGGCGTGCAAGAATGGGTCTTTTGAGCACGAGGACAAAGTCACCAACTTTGAATCTTGAATGTCTTTGGGCGGACTAATTTGTCATGAGCTTGTACCATATTTGTCAGGTAAAGTTCTAAATGTTATTGTGTTTCTAGTCGTTTTCCCTCAAAACTGTCTAGTTTTTCAAGTTTAAGTTTTGCACTTTCTTTTGTTGTAAGTTGATTGGCGACAACGACTATGAGAGAGCGTCTGAACTTCTAACGGTAGTACGGCCTCGGACCCGTACACGAGCATGTAGGGTGTGCACTGAGTGAGAGTCCTGAACGTTGTTCGGTAATCCCACAAAGCTTTTAATAATTTGTTGTGTTAAAATCTTTTGTTTTCATCTAGCGTCTTCTTCAAAATTTGTACTAATGTCTTGTTGAAGACTTTGGCTAGTCATTTGTCCTTGGATGGTAAATTGTAAAATATCTTCAGTCTATTCCATGTCGTTTGACGAAATTATTGATTCTGGTGCTTTTAAAGGCTGTCCCATTATCGGAAATTATTCTTCGCGGTACTCTGAAACAGTAGACGACTTGGCTTTTGAAGAATTGAAGGACGTGTTGTGTCGTAGCCTCAGGTAACAGCACTGTCTCTGCCCATTCGGAAAAGTAATCTCTAGCGGCGAGTATGAATTTGTGTCCTTTGGAAGACGGAGGATCTATTGGACCTATTATGTTTGTGCCCCAACACTCGAATGGCCACGAGGCAACGGTTGGGTGTAGCACATTCGGAGGTTGGTGCAAGACCACCCCATGCACTTGGCATTGGTGACATCTTCTGGTTGTATCCATGCAGTCGGATATTATTGCAGACCAATAATATTTGAGTCTCTTGATTTTCCATTTTATCTTCAGTCCTGACTGGTGAGCGCCACACAATCCGGCATGTACCTCTTTGACAATATTTTGTATCTCGGCTCTGCTCAAAAATTGTAGCCACATTTGATCGAATGATCTTCTGTAGAGGATGTCACCCCCTAAAGAAGTATAAGACAGCCCTTTTTGTAATGTGATGTGCCTCAGACTTGTCCTCTGGCAGCTTTCCAGTTTGCAAATATTTAATGGATTGCGGCAATCTTCATTAATATCAGCAACTGCAATCATCGTTTCTTCTTCTTTTCTGAGCTTGTGTAGATTGTCGAGATCGATTCGAGACAAAACATGTCTTCCTTATATTGTAATGTTAATGGAATCCTCCAGGAGACATGTCAGCTTCTTAGCAAATTTTGTTAGAGCGTCAGCATGGGCATTATCTCCCCTAGGAATCCGGTAGAAACTTACATTGGGAATCTGCTCCAGCAGCTTCATTGCGTATTGATGATATTTCGCTAATCTTGGTTTTAAAATCTTGTACTGTCTAGCGACTTGTTGGATCACGAGTTGAGAGTCACCGTAGATGGCAATATATGTTACATCCATCGAGACTGCCAATTCCAACCCGATAATTAGCGCCTCATATTCGGCTTCATTGTTGGTGTATGGCTCTGTCAGGTGCTATGAGAACCTCAGCATACCCTTATCTGGTGTGATGAAGATCAAACCGATTTCTGCTTTTTCTGGTATAATTGTGTCTAACCCTTTGTCTCTTCTGTCTGACGAAGTTCCGTCAAAGTACATCTCACAAAGTTGCGCACTGGAGAATTCCATTTGTAATATATGTTCATCTAGTAGTTCGTCATTAAGAGGGGACCCAGTTGGAAGTGGGTGTACAACGAGAAAGTCTGCTGAGAAAGTCTGCTAAAATCTGGCTAGTATCTGTCCCTTGATAGCACGCAGAGGAATAAAAGTTATGCGAATTCCAATAAAATCATTTACCATCTTGCTAGACGTCCGGAAAGTGTTGGTCGGGTCATCAAATATTGCAACAGATTAACTTTTGAAATAAGGGTAATTTTATGAGAAAGCATGTAATGTCTAAGCTTTTGGGCGGTGAAAATCAAAATTAGACAATGCTTCTCAACAGGTGGATACCTTATCTCCGTCGGTATTAGGCGGCGACTCAAATTGTATAATGCGTTTTCCTTACCCTCGTCATTGACTTGGGCTGAGAGGGCTGCGAGAGAGTCATCTAAGGCTGAGGTATAAAGTATCAACGATTTCTCTAGGATAGAGGCTGTCAAAACATAAGGTGTCATTAAATATTATTTAACGTCCTCAAAAGCCCGCTGACATTTCTCTTCCCAAACGAACTTAACGTTCTTTTTAATTAATGCCGAGAAAGACTGACACCTACCTGAGAGATTAGAAATAAAGTGTTTCAGTTATGTCAACTTCCTTTAGAAGGAACGTAGTTGTTTCAAGGTTTTGGGTGGAAGCATTTCCAATATAGCTTTAACTTTATCCGAGTCGATCTCGACTCCTCAATGACGGACAACGAATCCTAGAAATTTTCCGGAGATAACGCCGAAGGCCCACTTTAAGGGATTCAACTTAAGGTCATATTGTCGTAACCGTTCGAACACGATCCTCAAATCGTATAAATGGTCTATTTTTCGTTTACTTTTAACGACTAAATCATCCACGTAGCATTCCACTTGGTTGTGAATGAGATCATCAAAATCTTTGTCATAGCTCGTTGGTATGTCGCTCCAGCATTCTTCAACCCAAACGGCATCACTGTGTAGTAGAAAATCCCGATAGGTGTTCTGAAGACTGTAAGTGCTACATTTTCGGGAACCATCTTGATTTGGTTGTATCCCGATGATCCGTTCATGAAGGAGAAGATTTCATGTGTAGAAGCGATATCCACCATCATTTCTGTTATCGGTAATGCGAATTCGTCTTTTAAACATGCTTTATTCAAATCTATGAAGTCGACACAAACACGTATTTGTCCATTTTTGTGTAGTAGAAAATCCCGATAGGTGTTCTAAAGACTGTAAGTGCTGCATCTTCAAGAGTCATCTTGATTTGGTTGTATCCCGATGATCCGTCTATGAAGGAGAAGATTTCGTGTGTAGAAGTGATATCCACCATCATTTCTGGTATCGGTAATGGGAATTCGTCTTTTAGACATGCTTTATTCAAATCTCTGAAGTCGACACAAACACGTATTTGTCAATTTTTCTTCTTAACTGGCACAATGTTGACTAACCATGTGGGGTATTACTCTTCTTTTACAAAGATAGCGTCTATTAATTTATTCATCTAGGCGATGACTTGCTGCTCTATTTCGAGATGCATTCTTCTAGGAGTTTGTTTCACTGGGTTATATCTTTGTCTACCCCGAGTTTATGAACTGCAACATCTGCTGACAGTCCTGGCATTTCATCATAACTTCATGCGAAGCAATCTTTGAACTCTGTTAACAATTTAATCAATTTTGAAGATTTTTCATCGTTGAGTAGAGAACTTATAAATGTAGGTCAGAGTTGTTTTTCAGTCCCGAGGTTAATTTCCTTCAATTCATCAACAGTTGATTTAATTTCCTTCTCAAATTTTGGCGGAGCATCTTCTATTAGCTGATCAGTAGAGTCATCATCTATATCGAGGCAATCCTCTCCTAATTCACTAGTAACAACCATGCAAATTATGAATCATCGACTGGTCCGACTGTACAAAATTTGAGACTCTCTTTCGAGTTTGGAGTTCGACTTTTAACATCCCATAATTTTTTAAAAAGTTGTAGTTTATCTTTTAGCATTTATTTTGGCAAATGTCCCTGTTGAATTAACTTCTGTACACAAGACGAAAAATAACCAAAAGACAATTTCATTAATTCATTAGAACCATCATCCAAATTTACATGATTTTCAAGATTAGTAGAATTAGAAGCACGACAAAACTTGATCGGCTTTGAACCAGCGCTACGGACTTCCTTGACCTCTAAACTCTTGATATTTTGAGGGAGAAACGAAGTAAGGGTCATGGCGTTCACATAGTGGTTTATTTGATCATACATTGTCTCATATTCACTTTTCTTCGTATCTTCCAAGGATATCTCGTACTGAGGTTTCTTCTGTTTTGTCATCATTATTTCATCTTAAGAACTTTCGCCATCATCAATATTAATGGTCGGCCTAGTCCGTTCAACAATTGAGTTGGCTCTTCCTCGTCCGCGCCCCCGGTCTCGACCTCGAGTGCACGAACTAAAAGAAACCCCACCAATTTGCTGCAAAAGAGTGGCGGAAGATTGCAGAAGCGGAGTTGAATGGCTTCCTCTTTGTGATTCTTCTGAATCTTCACTTTTGTTTGTCACAATTTCACGAGAGAAGACAGTTTTCTTTAGAGGCGCGTAGTAGGCGGCATCTTCATGAATACCAACTTCATGAACTGAAAACAGTTGTAAATCTCCATTGACGCAATGTTCTTGCCCATCTTTGTAGTACTTGATGCACTGGTGTACAGACGATGGAACTATATTGTGTTCGTGAATCCATGCTCGACCAAGTAGAGCGTTGAAAGAGGCATCGGCGTCGATGATATGAAACTTAGCGGTTGTTACTAGTTCTCCAACCTTCATAAGTAATGTAATTGACCCAAGGGCTCTTTCTCCCTTTTGGTTGAATCCTCTTAACATCATTTTATCGGCCGTAAGCTCTTCGGCTTCAATGTCCAAACAGGCCAATATCCGTAGACTCATCAAGTTGAGGGATGCTCCAGGATCTACTCAAACTCTGGACAACACAAAAACACAAATATGTCGATGTTAACGGAGGTATAACGTTGAGGATTATGGTCGGCGGTACCGAGCAACAAGTCTTCATCTGTGAAA
>NW_018220479.1:630049-677050 GCF_001263595.1 Phalaenopsis equestris
CGTCGTAAATGCTTCATCTGGTCGGCAACTTCCGAAGATGAGCTAGCACGTTGTAATTCAGTTTGTATGACCCTCTAATTTTCTCTTGGTTAAATGGTTCTTCCGCTGGCGGAGGTGGAGGTAACTCCTTTTGAGTTACTATTTGTTTTTCTTTATCCATTGGAGCTGCTCTCAGAAGTAATACTCTCCCGCTCCTTAAGTTTACTTCTGCAATTTCTTCTTCTTAAGATATCATTGTTGAATCTTCTGGTGTTTCTTCTTTGTCGAAAAGATTTAAGTTGATGGCAAGTGGTGCACCGTGGTACTCGAGAACTGGCTCCTCGTTATCCGTGCAGCGGGATTCAGCAACCGGGAGTGATGTGGGTAGGATGGAGAAGGAGATAGAGAAAATAATCACCTCCTCGGGAGATAGATACAACTGGAGATGGAGATGGAGATGGAGGAACTGCAAGAAACACAGCAAATGCAGTTATTGTGAGCAGCTGCAGCGTGATGTGGGTAGGATGAGGAAGGAGATAAGGAAAATAATCGCCATCTCAGGAGATAGATACAACCGAAGGACCATCCAAACTCTCGGATACAGCCTTCAAAGGAAAAAGACGGACGCCAACGGCTGTCCTAAACAAACTCACCCTAAAAAGTCTCCATTCTAACCCTAATAAAGGAAAGGACTAGAAAAAAAGGAAAGTAAAGTAGGAAGCTTGCTAAATTTTGAAAATAAAACAACTGAAAGCCGTTTGGTTCGGTTATGTGCTCCTCGCATGACCCGGGAACCGTGTCAGGACCTCACGCCGAAGATGCCCGCGTCAGCCGGTTCATGCTAACCAGCCCTTTTCAATTAAATTACTAGGCATTACAATAAGATTGTAAGCCTTGCCCATAATTACAAACCCAATTATAATATAATTGGCTATTCATATCACCTTAAAGAATTTAGCTGGCCGCAACAATACTCAATAAAATAATTATGAGAAGGCCCAAAGGAATTAGGCTTAACCTTTTTGAATCAATGTACAATTCACTATAATGAATTATTTGAGCATTTACAGATTTTTCAAGTATTTAATGATTATTTGCCTTGAAGAAACCAGTCATTACCAGTTTTCATACTTATCAAAGGTTAAAGAAACAAATTTACCAGAAAACTGGCTTGCTTTATCTCTTGCCACCTCGACAAGCATTTGCACAGCAGCATCAATATCATCTTGACCTGTAAGAAACACTAGAACATCACCAACTGGCTCCTGCAATATTCCACAGAAGGCCAAATAAAACTACGTCAATGAAAGCCATGAAACGGCAAAAGCATGTTTTCTGCAGCGTGCCTGCTAGAAGGCTAGAAATACAGCAAATGAAAGGTTTCTGAATGATATCAGAACACTCCTAACAAAACAACTGATCTTAACAACAGTTTTAAACATGGATTGTCCAGACAAAAAAATCTTAATAGTTATAAAGCTAGTATGAGAAACTTTCTACCTTCTCATGAATTAGAAGTACCGTGTCCACAGCAGATTGCAAATAATCAGAGACGGGCTTCTGGACATAATAAATTTCCACCGGATACCCTTTTCCCTGTAATAATTGAATGGGAAGAAAAAAGTGAATCCTATTGTTGCGGGATGGAGCATAAAGGCAAACAAAATAAAAATTCTATAGCAGGTTTAACATAGCAAGTAATAAATTCTGATATGATGCCAAGCACAAAATTATTGCGGAAAAAAAAACTTCAACTTACTTCAACGGAAAGAATGGAAGGTTCTGTCTTGAGACCGCTCTCTTCAGTAGCATGTCCATCATTCTTTTTTCTGAATACAAAAACAGAAATAATGCCAAAAAGTTAGAGCATACGAACAGAAGAACCACAAAAAATATCAGAAATTTTAAGCGAAAAAATTTCAAAATAATGAAGTTGTCGCTTGGTAGGGGTGTATACGAGTCAAGCCGAGCCGAGCCGAGCCAAACTCAAGCTCGGCTCGTTTATCAAAATACAAGCTCAAACCCGAGCTCGGCTTGAAATATTCATAGCAAGCTCGTGAGCCTGTTTGAAAACATGAATAAAATTGTCATAGAGTTCAATGGAGAAGTAAGTCATCAAAAACACCAGAATCCAACTAGTCAAGCCTGCTGGTGAACCAACGAGCCAACCCTCAACGCTTGAGCTCATTTAATAAATGAGTTTCAGTTTGAGTTTGAGAGTCGAACTCGAGCTGGCTCGGCTCACTTACACACCTACCGCTTGGTATAGATTGTGAAGCGTTAAAGCTTAGAGAGGTAATTTAGTCTCTGTCAAACATGAACAGTAAAATATGGCAGGATACCAGGTCATGCATTGCCATTTAAGTGCTGCCTTATTGGCATCACTATTCTTTGTGAAAACAGTTTGTCCTTTAGATCACAAAGGCCATAAATATTTCCAATCTCAAAAGAGTTTTGGATCTAACAATGCAAAAATGAATAGATTTTCTTCATAAATAGCTTTTCAGTTAAAACCTTGTGCTTGCATTAACACAGAAAACTGATGATACAATAAGTTGGATAGACATTATGTTGATTTCTATGAACATCATTGTCTTTTGCATCGAGCATATGAAAGATGAACAATTGACATATCTTGACTTTCATCTTATTTTTAACCAATGTCAACGCATGACACCTTCGCTGGTATCCATTTTTAGTAAGCAACATTTATCACTTCAACGGATCTCAGTTTTGCATCCCTGATACATCCGTAAGTTTCTAGTTTTTAAATTTATTTGAGCTGTATAGTAGGTCAAAATGGTTGTAACAATACAATTCAACCGCTAGAAGATCACTATGTAATTAGTCCACAACTATACAATATACAGTTATGATTTTCAACAAGCGCCCCAATGAATTAACTAGGAAAAACTACAAAGCAAAAGATGGACTTTGCATTCCACTGCCACCCTTAAAGCTACCTTTCAAGTTGCAAGGTACGAAGTTTGTCTCGGTTTTTCTTCAAACTGCTAGATGTCACGTAAATCTTCATCATCTATCCATTTTTTCGAAAATCTGAAATAGCAAGTTCATTCCATAATCTAATACTACAAGTGCCTCTCATCATGCATAGTTGTTATAAAAGAAAAAATCTTCATCTACAAAGCCTATTTATCTCAATAGTTCTAGCCACAGCATTCGATCAATCAGTTATTTATTAAAAATCTGAAAACGTTTCCCACCGACCTTAAATTTCGTTCAACTTTCCATCCACAGACAATGTTTTAGCCACAGCATTCGATCAATCAGTTATTTATTAAAAATCTGAAAACGTTTTCCACCGACCTTAAATTTCGTTCAACTTTCCATCCACAGACAATGTTTTCTGAAGTGGTTCATGGCATATCCGTAAGAAGCATGGAGATATCTTTTCCTTCCACGCAGGCAAATTTAAATTAAGCTGCAGTCATTCACCACACATACTTCAGAGTTGCATTCTAACGTTCAATATCAAATTGAAGTGCAGAACATGCACCCTTTTGAAACAAATACTCATAAAAGTGCTCAAGAATATTATGAATTTGACTTAATATTTAATCATAATTTGCATGTGTCCCATATTAGTTCTACCGAGTACTCCTAAGGAATTCCATGAAAGGCCTTTTTTTTTTCCTTGGAAACTTTTTAAGACAAAATGAGTCAAATATGTACTGAAGTTGCTTCTTTAAATGCATGTCTTGTATCAATGGGGAAATATATTATCGAATTGAGGAACTTTCAAGCCTTAAAACTAGACCAATGACTTTTTCTCGAGAGGAGTTTCTATCCATAGTATAGCTTTTCCAGCATCGATGCTACCATCTACTCCAACTTAATCTTGAGAAATGAGGGCACTTTCAAACCTTTTGGATTACCTCGCTATCTCATTCATCATAGCAACGCCAACCTACTACTAACTGGTGAGTCAAACGCGAGGAGTAGCAACGCTTATCCCTAGATCTCTAAGAGACGACTTACACTCCCAAGTGAGTGTCTGTCACTCTAAGAGATTTGATGTAGATCGTCTATCATTTCCTATTCTTCAACGCAAACCACACAATCATCATAAGGCACGCTTCATTGATCTGATTCTAACAGTATAGTAATTGAAGTTATGTTCCAAATAAACTTTAAAAAGAGATTAAATGAAAATATAAATTGCATATAACAGACATAAATTACTCGAACCATATTGAATTTGTTAAAAACAAAGCATTAGATTGCAATCTTAAAAAGTTAAATTTCATCCTTGGCCATTAACTTGCTTCATATTTGTAGTATAAGCCATAATTTGCAACTAAGCTGAAGAACTAGGCTCGATATATCAATCCTTTCTTGATAAGATGCTTGTCAATTTACAACGTAACACTAGTTCAATATGAAGTGAAGATGCGGTTATAAGTTAAAACAAAGTACCACAGCTTAAAAAAGAGGGCTTTTGGACTTTTAAAGTTCAAACTCTTTATTTAATACGAACTCAAAATAATAAGATTAACCATAAAAATTCTAAAATATAAGGGCCAATCCTACAGTTTTTAACTATATGACGCTGTAGTTTACACCTTCGGTTGATTAAAAAAAATTCAAATAAATCAGGCTAGAGATTAAAAATTTGTTTTTTGCATTTTATATCAACATTCATATGCATCTTTAAGCTTTAATTGGAATGCAGGTCTAATTGCTAGTGTTAGCTTGGATTCAAGTTTAAATTCAGTTTATAGAGCTTAGAAAATGTAATTTTCATTGCACAAAAATCCAATACATCAAATAATTGGCACAAAATAAATAAAATTGAACAGATTTTAAAAAATAAGTTTGATTGGTTCACTATCCCATTCAAAATTCATGGTTAGTTACTTGTTTACTAGGATTATTTTTACCAGACCAGCGAATCATAATTACAAAATTGATCAAATGTAAACCCACCTACTTTAATCAGCATCATGAACAAGCGTTTAGTCATTAAGGGTGTTGCCTATGTGAGACTACAAACCTACTTAGTTATTCAGATGTCACAAGAAGCAATTATTAGTTGATTTAAAATAATAACAATAAATGAAAACAAAAAACAAAAAATTGGACACAAAAAATGAGGCTGGGTCCTGGATTATTTCACCAAACCAATTAGTTATATAGCCGAGTTAGTTAAAGTTTAGTAAGGTTTGAAAAAATGAGAAATACAGGATTCATGACTATATTGAAGCATATAAGCACATGAAAACCCAATAGTTAGTATGAAATCAAAGATGAACCTAGTTCGAAAAAATTTTGACATTGACTCTGCCTCTATTGTTGCCGATGAAATTATTAAACGCAGCTCAGGCCTACGACGTTGTACCTGTTGCATTGATCAAATTAATGAGCCCCATGACTAAATAGAAAAAATGTTACTAATGAAGCAGTAAAATAATAATCAACCTCAAAATGTTACTAATGAAGCAGTAAAATAATAATTCAACCTCGTAATTGAATGTTCATACCTTCTTCAAAAGGCCTAGAAGCATATCAGTGGAGATGGATCTTTCATGAGCCTCATCTACCATTATTACACTGTTTGAAGACCAGGTAGAGAAGACAAAGAAGAATACTAAATATAGAAAATTACAATTAAAACAAAAAAAAGTATAATTGTTTAGAAGTTAAAGCCAATGCATGGCATCAAGATTTGGGTTATTCATCATGCACAAATCTCCAAGCTAGCCCATAGACGATTACTAATCTCATGAAGAATAATTTAAAAGATTAATTTAAGGTCTCTTGATGGATAGGTCAGTTACACCAATCAAGGAGACAAAGATATTAAAAACTTGTAGATTTCAAGGCCACTATACCTATCCTATTTGGCTTCACCAAATTTTCTTACTTTTGAAAGCTTTAACTTTTGCAATATGTTTCTTATTTTCTTCTCCTTTGTATTGTAAAAATTCCTTAATCTATGTAATAGCATTTTATTAGCTCCAAAGGCCATTCAAATGTGTCTAGGCTTAAAAGGCCTATTAAAAAAAACTTACTTCATATTTTAAATTTATTGAATAAAATTTATCTTTTGCTTGCGCATATTTCAAATGAAAATGCATGGTAATTGCTCTACTCTTTGGTGAAGCATAGTTGTTGATTACTAAGGATTAAGTCGGTCCCTAGTCACTTTTCCAATTTTTACTTCATGCCCAAAAAAAAATAAAAGAAACCCTTAGGCCATTGAAAGGAGTGACCGTTTTAGATATCTCGGGTATTTTATTCGAAGTGATGGTGACAAAGATTGAAATGTTATTACCATAATTCAATTTAGATGGTTAAAGTGGAGGAATGCATAGAGCCTATTGTGCGACAAAAAAGTACCGCTTAGACTAGAAGGAAAATTTTATAAGATAGTGGTGAGACCTGCAATGTTTTATGGCGCAGAATGTTGGCCTGTAAAAGAGCGGCCTGAAATTAACTTAAATGTTGTTGAGATGACAATGCTCAGGTGAATGAGTGGCTTTACACTTAGAGAAAAAATATGAAATGAATATATCCATGAATGGGCTAGAGCAGCTCCAGTGGAAGTCAATATTAGATAGAGTCGTCTTACACTGTTTGTTCACATTAAATGTCGATCATCTGATGACCTTGTCAGGAGAGTAGATGTTTTAGATTTGACTTCTGTTGAGAAAGCGAGGTAAACCTAAAAAGAGTTGGACATGTTGTATAAAACATTATATTAATTTATTAGAATTAAATGAAAATATGACACTCAATAGGACATAATGGAGAAAAAGGATTCATGTAGCTGACCCCACATAGTGGAATAAAGGCTTGTTATTGTTATTGTTGGCATCGTCCCTATAAGGCTTGCCAACCCTAAAACCTTAGCTCCATCAACCCCAAGACAACTCCAACACTTTTATAACTCTCACACAGTTTCTCTCACTACCGCTAAAACTTCCCAAGGACTCAACTCTCCATCAATCCCAAGATTTCCCAGCGAAAAATCTAGCATAGAGAGATAACATCCTATTGCAATCAATCAAATTAAAAAATTCATAACTTTTTAACCATTAATCCAAAATCCACAAAATCATCACCATTAGTTTCCTCACATCATAAACCTTTGATCCAAAGTTCCTCGCACCATTTTCTCTAAGAAAAGCTAGCCATTTGAAAACCTCAAAGTTTAATCCCTAAATCTGTACAAAGTTTGAATACCCTTTTTTTCAATACCTACATAACCCTTCCACCATCACTCCAAGGGGACATCAATCAAGTTGTGGTTTTGTCATTAATGTCCTATAAATTTGTAAATTTTGAAAACTTGTAGATTCCAAGGCCACTATACCTATCCTATTTGGCTTCACCAAATTTTCTTACTTTTGAAAGCTTTAACTTTTGCAATATGTTTCTTATTTTCTTCTCCTTTGTATTGTAAAAATTCCTTAATCTATGTAATAGCATTTTATTAGCTCCAAAGGCCATTCAAATGTGTCTAGGCTTAAAAGGCCTATTAAAAAAAACTTACTTCATATTTTAAATTTATTGAATAAAATTTATCTTTTGCTTGCGCATATTTCAAATGAAAATGCATGGTAATTGCTCGAATCTTTGGTGAAGCATAGTTGTTGATTACTAAGGATTAAGTCGGTCCCTAGTCACTTTTCCAATTTTTACTTCATGCCCAAAAAAAAATAAAAGAAACCCTTAGGCCATTGAAAAGGGCATTGAAAGGAGTGACTGTCTTAGATATCTCGGATATTTTATTCAAAGTGATGGTGACATAGATTGAAATGTTATTACCAGAATTCAATTTAGATGGTTAAAGTGGAGGAATGCATAAAGCCTATTGTGCGACAGAAAAGTGCCGCTTAGACTAGAAGGAAAATTTTATAAGGTAGTAGTGAGAACTTCAATGTCTTATGGTGCAGAATGTTGGCCTGTAAAAGAACGGCCTGAAATTAACTTAAATGTTGTTGAGATGAGAATGCTCAGGTGAATGAGTGGCTTTACACTTAGAGAAAAAATGTGAAATGAATATATCTATGAACAGGTTAGAGCAGCTCTAGTGGAAGTCAATATTAGATTGAGTCGTCTTACACTATTTGTTAACATTAAATGTCGATCATCTGCTGACCTTGTTAGGAGAGTAGATGTTTTAGATTTGACTTTTGTTGAGAAAGAAAGGTAGACCTAAAAAGATATGGGCATGTTGTATAAAAAAATGATCTTAATTTATTAGAATTAAATGAAAATATGACACTAGATAGGACACAATGGAGAAAAAGGATTCATGGAGAAAAAGGAAGAAAAAGGATTCATATAGCTGACCCACTTAGTGGAATAAAGGTTTGTTATTGTTATTGTTGTCATTGTCGCTATAAGGCTTGCCAACCCTAAAACCTCAGCTCCATCAACCCCAAGACAACTCCACCACTTTTATAACTCTCATATAGATTCTCTCACTACTGCTAAAACTTCCCAAGGACTCAACTCTCCATCAATTCAAAGATTTCCCAGCGAAAAATCTAGCATAGAGAGATAGCATCCTATTGCAATCAATCAGATTAAAAAATTCATAACTTTTTAACCATTAATCCAAAATCCACGAAATTGTCACCATTAGTTTCCTCACGCCATAAACCTTTGATCCAAAGTTCCTCGCACCATTTCTATAAGAAAAGCTAGCCATTTGAAAACCTGAAAGTTTTATCCCTAAATCTGTACAAAGTTTGAATACCCTTTTTTTCACTACCTACATAACCCTTCCACCATCACTCTAAGGGGACATCAATCAAGTTGTGGTCTTTGTCATTAATGTCTTGTATGTCAATATTTTGAGCAAATAGGTTGAATGTCTTTTCCTTTGCTTTCATTCCAATAAATAATAGTCTGTACAATCTATTTTAGGTACATAATATTTTGTATAATCTTACATATTCCTAATCTAAATATTCAGCTAAAAGGAAAGAATCTTGTGCAAATATAATATTTCCTTCTTTGCAGTATTGCGAATAAGAAAACTTTTTATTCTATCTGATTTCATTTATTCTTGATTGATATCCCCCCTCAAATTGATGTTGGTTGATCAAGAAGCATGATTTTGCCGACAAGAAACTGATGACTGATGACTCTATCGAGAAAGAGCCTTAGTAAATATATCAGTCGTTTGAAGATCAGAAGAGATATGAAGAAGAGATATAACACTCTCCTCATAGGCTTCTCAAATGGAATAACAGTCCACTTCAATGTGTTTCATGCGCTCATGAAAGACGGGATTAACAACAATTTGGATGGCGCTAGTATTATCTATATGAAGACAAGTAGACTCAAGCTGAGGAAACCCAAGCTCAGCCAGCACACCCCGAAGCCAGCACACCCCGAAGCCAAATGATGCCAAATGATCTCAGAACAAGCAGAGGACATAGCGCGATATTTTGATTCAGTACATGACTTAGACACTCGATCTTGCTTCTTGCTCTTCCAAGAGATTAAAGAGTGGCCGAAAAACGTGCACCATCCAGCAATAAGTCGACGTGTATCAGAACAACCAGCTCAATCGGCACCACTATAGGCTGTTAAGATGATAGGAGACTCCGCAGAAAAGAACAAACCACAATGAAAAATACCATTCAAATACCGAACAATACGTCGAACTGCAGCTAAATGAAGATGTGTAGGCGCTTGCATAAATTGACTAACTTGTTGCACAACAAATGAAATATCAGGACGCGTAATAATCAGAAAATTGAGACTCACAACCAATAATCATATAGGCATGGTTCAGATAAAATGTCGCAATCATTATGTTGATATTTGACATTTACTTCCAAAGAAATATCAGCAGCACAACCATCTTGAAGACCAGCCAAAGCAATAAGTCTTTTCGTATAGTTGTGCTGATGAAGAAAAATACCAGCGGGAGAAGAGTGAACCTCGAGTTCTAAGAAATAAATTAATGACCCCAAATATTTCATATGAAAAGAATCTTGAAGACGTTTCTGTAGCTGAGACAACAATTAATTGTCAGATCTTGTTATGACAATATCATCAACATAGACTAATAAAAAAATGATTCTCTTGTCAGTCTTGCAAAGAAATAATGATGAATCATACTGACTTTGATTAAAAGAGAAGCTAAGAAGGGTATTGCGAAACTTTTCAAACCAGGCCCGTGGAGCCTGTTTTAAATTGTATAGGGACCGTTTGAGCTTACAAACATCAAGTGAAGGAGTAGAAAACAAGCCTGGAGGAGTCATATAAACATCTTCTTTGAGATCCCCATGTAAGAATGCATTCTTAACACTCATCTGCTTTAAGAACCAGCCTTTAGATGCAACAATAGATAACACCAACCGTACAGTACTCAACTTAGTCACAGGTGCAAATGTTTCTTCATAATCAATCTCGTATTCTTGTCGATTGCTAAGTACTACCAATCTTGTCTTATATCTGTCAAGAGAGTCATCAGATCGGAGTTTAACAGAATAAACTCATTTACAACCAATGGGTTTAACACTTATAAGACATGAGACAATATCCCAAGTGTGATTGTCTTAAAGCGCCTGAAGTTCCTCTTGCACGGCTTTTACCCAGTGAGTTTGTTTAGCAGTCTGAACGTAAGAGATAGGAACAGTAGTATCAGTTAAAATTGCAGAATACTCATATCTATCTAGAGGACGGATACACCGAGTTGATCATCAAATACTTATTGGTGCACTTTCTGGATCAGGGTCGGGGAGGATTGAAGATGAAGGGGGCAGGCGTCGTGTGTAGCCAATGTCTGGCTTGAACCTTTTATCAGCAGAAGAATTATCAATTTGTGGAAGTATAATTGTATCTAGTGTCGACACATGATATTGAAAGTAATATTCATATTCAAAGAAAATCACATTTAGAGAAATATGTCATCGACTATTAATCGAGTCATAGCACACAAAACCTTTATGATTAGAATTGTACCCCATAAACGCACATCGTACTGACTGAGCTGTCAACTTATGACGTTCATGAGCAGGTAGATGAACAAAGCAAACACATTCGAAAATATGTAGCATACGATAATTAAGATGTTTATCAAAAAGTCGATAGTAGGGAAACTCATACTTCAATTGTTGAGATGGTAAATGATTAATGAGATAAACTGCAATAGATAAAGCGTCAGTCCAAAATTTAGCTGGAACAGAAGATTCTATCAGTAATGTGCGCATAGTATCCAATAGATGTCGATTTTTTCGTTCAGCAACTCCAATTTGTTGCGGTGTATAGGGACATGAACGTTATGAAAAAATACCTTTGTTATAGAGAAATACTTGAAACTTATGTGTCATGTATTCACCGTCATTGTCAGACCATAAGGTTTTAATGCAAGTGGAGAACTGAGTTTCAACATATGTTAAAAATGTTTGAAATACAGTAAATACTTCTGCTTTGGAACGCAAAAAATAGATCCAAGCAAATCTCCAGATCCAAGCAAATCGACTGTAATCATCAATAAATGTCACAAAATATCTATATTAAGCATGTGAAATAACTAGTGTAATTCACCAAACATCACTATGAATAATATCAAAAAATTTATTAGTACGACTGTCTGAAATAGGAAAAGGTAATGTCTTACTTTTAACAAATTTACAAACTGAACAGTTACCTACTAAATTCTAATCTGTAAAATAAAAAACGTCACTTTTAAGTAAATGCTTCAACACCATCTCATTTAGATGATCTAGTATTTTATGTCAGATGTTTGTCTTATTCTCAACAACTGAAGAAACTAATGACATTTTGAGGAACAATAAACTGTAATGTAAACAGTCTGCCCACTTTAGGCCATTTCGCTATCACCTTCCCCGACACCTGATCCTGCACAATACAACTATCACGAAAAAAATATACGTCACATTTATTATCCACAATTTGACCAACAGAGAGTAAGTCAGTGATAATTTAGGAGAAACCAAAACAAGTCTGAAGAAGGAGTTAATATCACCAATTGTCATAATTGGAACATTATTTCCATCAATAATCTGAATATGTTGAATATCAGTGTACGGTTATTGGTTATGCAATAAATCAATTATGTCTGTCATATGATTTGTGGCGTCTGAATCAACAAACCAAGGTGAATGAACGAAAGTAATAGTTTTACCTTTCCCTTGAAGACCGAGAGCAGAAAAGGCAGAGAGAATCATCTGTTGAACCATATCGGGTGTGACAGTTGATTGATTATTGGCAGCAACTGTGGATGTCGAGTCAGGATTGTGAGTGTCGGATACCGTGGCATGAAGTACTTGTGGTTTGCAGTTTTGGGGTCATGTAGGGCACTCCGTAAGAGTATGTCATTTTTGCTTGCAATAATTACATACCTTATTTTCATAATTTTGTGCACTATGACCAAATTTCTTGCAGTTGTAGCACTGCACTGGTCCATTCCCTTTGGTCTTAGCAGCATATGTCATATTAATTATTTCTGATGATCCACCTGTTGTACTGATAGCTTGTACCAATAGCAGCTTGTGTTGTTAATCTTTGTTCTTTGCACAGTAATTCACCAAAACATACATTCAAACAAGGAACTGAATCTCTGTTCAGCAACCCAGCTCAAGCAGTTTCAAATTCAAGTCTGAGTTTCATAAAAACTTATCACGGCGACTTTCTTCATGAATATCTTGAAGACTAGTTAAGTTTTCCTTGGACACATTAGCATAAATAATGTCAGCATATTCACTCTACAAATTTAAAAAGCCAGAATAATATTATTCAATTGAAAGATTACCCTAACTATAATTACTCGTGTCAAGTTCTAATTGGAAGTGTTTCGCAGAATTATCTTGATTGTAAACGCACTTCAAGTATTCTCACATTTCTTTAGCTGTGTGAGAGGATCGTAAATTGTTCACCATATGAGCCTCACTAAATCCCAAAATCCAGGAAACATCTGACATCTTTTGCTTCTCATTGACCAAGATCTTTTTGGCTCAGTAGATGTTGGAGAAGACCCATCAATATGGCCCCAAAGCTCCTTCCCTTTTAAGAACATTCTGAGCTGAAATTCTCATGCGACATAATTCTTTCTCGTAGACCTGATAGCTAAGATTTCAGAATACATTCTAAATAGAATTTTCATTGATCGAAATCAACCAGAAATCAAAGAAAGCCAAGATATCCAAAAAAAATCTCAATCGTTGATCTAAATCAACCTAAAAGATTCAAAAAAATCGTGCACTGCCTTAAATTAGGAGAGGAGTCTGAAGCCAAAGATGAGCCCCCGATCCATAGAGTGTCACGATCAAGGATGTATATCGGCGTTGAAATATGCCTACTATACCAAAGCCGAAGATACAACCGATACTATTAGAGCATAAGCAGACGAAGGAAGCCAAGTGGACGAGAGCAGAAGCGGTTGAGGCAGATGAAGCGGACAAAGAAGTTGAGCGGTCGAGCGGTCGAGCGGTCGAGCGGGAGTTCGAGCGGTCGAACAGAGGAAGCGGTCGAGCGTTAGCGGTAGTTCGGGCACGAGAACATTGATTGAGCGGTCGATTGGTCGAGCATTCGAGCGGCAGTTCAAGTAGGCGAACAGCGGTCGAGGGGCAGTTCGGGCTATCGAGCGAGCGGCACAGAGGAAGCAGTTAGAGCAAACAGGACAAGCTCTCCAAGCTAAGCAGACGACTCCAAAGATTCACATGCTAAGCTCTCCAGGCTAAGCAGACGACTCGAAAGATTCACATGCTAAATATTCGACGTGGCTCTGATACTATGTCAATATTTTGAGCAGATAAGTTAAATGTCTTTTCCTTTGTTTTTATTCTAATAAATAATAATTTGTCCAATCTATTTTAGGTACATAATATTATGTATAACCTTACATATTCCTAATCTAAATATTCAGTTAAAAGGAAAGAATCTTGTGCAAATATAATATTTCTATCTTTACAGTATTGCGAAGAAGGAAACTCTTTATTTTGTCTCGTTTTCTTTATTCTTGATTGATATTATAGACCTTACATCATATTGATATTAGAGTCAAGAACTCCAAGGAAGTCGTGGTCAAGGAGCATGAAAGCACACTTCATTCACAAAAAAAAACAAGTGATATTGCGACATGTTTGGATGCTTTTTTGTGGCATATTTAATTTTCAGTTTACTATTATATATATATATATATATAATGGAAAACTTCTTAAAAGTTTATTTTTATCCAAGTTATTACTACCACTAAAAAGACCTAACCTAACCTTTGTGTGAATCTGCCATAACCTTAATTATTTTGACTAGAAAGGTTGTGTCCCACCAAAAAAAAAAAAAAACATACCATGAATTAGAACTAAGACTAATAAAATCGAAGCTAATAAAATATATTTATGTGATCACCATTTATACTTTGCCAATTTTCTGCATTTATTGTTATTTAAAAGGGTTGCCTGTTTTCCAAACTTTCACTTGTAAATGCATTAGGATATATCGTGCTAAACTATAAATTTTAAGACGCAATAACACTTTATCAAAAAGGCATAAATGTCTAAAAGGGGCTTGAGTGTAAGTAATCTTGTACCCTTCCACACTCTAGTAAGTCCTCTTCCCCTTAATTTTACTTTTATTACACATATAATCGATTTCCCTCACTCATATAACAAATTTTCCCTCATCCTTTTCTTATTCAATGTTTACAAAAAACAGAAACCCTCCGTATAAACATGTCCTCAAAATATGCTATAGCTTGCCCACACACCGTGTTGCACCCATTGGCACACCCTTGAGCACCACCATGCTCATCTTCTTGTGCGTGCATACACACGTATACATGCACATACACCTACGCGTTCGTGCACTCATGAATGTCGCAAACGGTGGTGACAATAGCATAATTAAGCCTTTACTGAAGTGTCTATTCCAAAATTCTATTAAATTTCAGACTCAATTTTGGTTTTATCAAAATACAATGAAGCATCTATGACTATATTTTGGAAATTTGAAAATTTTAATGATTTTTGTTCCAGTTGACATGTGAATTTCAAGAACATCAAAAATTATAATTGAGACTTTTTCAATAACTTACTATATATTTTCGAAATATTGATATCCAAAGCTAAGGGACAATTGATATGTTAGTGAAAATTTGTATGATCAGGCACGAATCTTGATGCATTTTCGATAGAAGATCTTCCAAATCCAAATTTAGAATCATCTATGCTCTTATTTCAACAAATTAATAATTAAATTGAGCATCTTGACAATACAAACATAATGATATTGAAAATGATCCAATCCGAGTCCAAATAAGCTAAGGATCAAACACTTGAAATATAATTGAAGGTTTTGGTTCATTAATTAGACCATCAAATAACCTCTAAATTTATCATGTTAATAATCAAATTAAACGGCTCGATAAATGGAATCCAACGAGAACAAGATCATTCAATTTTGAGATCATTAAGACACTTAAATGTTAAAAAAATGACTTGTGATCGAAGAAATCAAAATATACTATTCAATTGAATGTTTTGAGATGTTAGCTAAATTAATTATAAATAGGTTAATATTTTTCGCAAGAACGAAGAAGAAAAAAAGAGGAGCTGGCTAACAACTAAAGCATAACTCGTAAAAAGATATGCAGATGAACGGTCGTCAATTGATATCGACCACCACCAGCGACTGTTGCAGCCAAATACAGCTTTTGAAGCCAAATACAGCTATTGTAGCCACCAACTATAATTTTTTTGTAGCCCAAGTATGACTATTATAACAAAACTCTTATTATATACTTGTAATTATTAATTTTTGTAATCTCCCCTTCTTCGACTCAAGAAAAGAGTGGATCCCTGTACTTTCAATTACCTAGTGAATTATTTTGATTGGGCCAGATCCTGTAAATCTATATCTTATCGGGATTTTTCCACTAAAAAATTCAATTATCTCTTGCATTTATATTTGTGTGTGTGCTGAATAATTATACTAAGTTAATTCTTAAGATTTTTGTATCGTTGAGAATTTTCTAGTACACAACACTGAAACATGCAGCTATAAAGTATTTTAATACAATATATTAAAGTACATGCATTTCTTTAATATATTGTATTAAAGTACTTTAATAAATGCAAATACAAAAAACAATATATTACTTTAATAAATGCATTTCTTTATTAGCAAACCAAATAGCCTCTAAAATTATTCGTACATTTTGAAACAAAAAACAATGTACTGAGAATAGTTGTTGATGCCCTATCTTGAGTCAACTTAGGGTCTGTTTGGGGCAGCTTTCTGTCTACTTTCTTTGTCAGACCGCCGCCACGGCTCTATTTAAGAAATGTTTTTCTTGCTGCTTTTTAAAAATTTTTGTGGTAGAAAGGTTTTTTTCAACCTGAGTTGTTAAAATAAGGTGACTGCCAGAAAGTTATGGTCTGACCTTTTTAAAATAAAATAAATTTGTAATAGCCACCGTAGCTCTTTGAAAAACAGCTTCTTCTGCAACACCTTCACATTTGCTTCTTCAAACAGCTGCAGCTGCCCTAAACAGACCCTTAGTCATCTCATCCTAAAATTCACAAATTCATGGCTTTTCCATAATAAAAAATGACTGAAGTGTCTGTCCAGATTTCTACTTGCTTTATCACAACCACCTATATAAATATTTTACTCCAATCAGACTCTTTTCTAATTTTAAGGTTATTTTTTATTGTGAAAATAAGCTTTGCAATCCCAGATCATCTCTTCAAGATTTTTTATTAGTGAGTTTTACCTAGTGATATAGTATGACATTTTGGAAAGAAAAAAATCATTAAGTTAGTAGGATCAAGATTTTTTAGCAACCCTAAAAATGGATTTTGAAAACATCATTGATAATTGTCTCACTAATTTATCAAAAAAACATGTAAAATCAAGCAAGAAGGCAACCCTCATAGCCTTAATAAAAATGCAAATGTTATAAATTAGAAATACTTTTTCAAGAAATATAATGAAGTTGACTAAGTCTTAATTCAAATTAGTCATTAGTATTATCCTATCAAATATTGTTACGTAATTGGGTTCGTGCCTCATTCCAAATTCATAAGAAATTTGGATCAGATAAGCACCTCCTCGAATTTCCTTCTAAAATGTACACAAGACTTGTTTTTAATATTGAGGGTATTTAATCTTATCAAGGAATTACCAAACGATAAGATTTGTAAGCCAACCCTATTGTAAGAAACATAAGTTAAATTTTATAGGTTGTTCCATACGCTACAACCCTCATGCATTGATGGCATTATTTCAAAAAGAAAAATCTCTTCAACAACAGGCACATCACCTAGATTCTTGATCAGATGGAAGAATTAACCACCTTCAAAAGAGACTTGGATGATCAAAACAGACTGGGATAAACTTGCCCCTGATCTTATTGATGAGCTGACTTTTAACTTTGCAGACCAAAGTTCTTTAAGGTACAATGAATTCAGCACAGCACAAACACAAAGGCCAGTGATAAGTTCACAAACGAAGACATTGCATCAAGATTTGGGTAATTCAATGTGCACAGCTCTCCAAGCGAGACCATGGATAACCCTTAATCCCTACAAAGTCACTAAAAAATAATTTAAAAAACTCAATATAAGGTCCCCTGAAGGGTAGGTCCGCCACAAGAATCAAAGAGGCGAAATTCAAAGATTGCTTGCGTTCAATCCCACTCTATCTACCTTGTTTGACTTGAGCCGAAATTTGTTATTTTTTAGGCTTTAAATTTTGCAAAATTTTTCTATTTTTCTAATTTTATTTACTTCTATCGTAGGGTAAGTCAACAATTCATTAATCCATGTAATAGTATTTCATCGACTCCAAAGTACTCCGAAACTTATCAAATCTTGAAAAAGGCCTATAAATAAGGCCTTGTTTTGTCCTTACAAATTTATTGAATAAAAACTATCTTTTGCTTGTACAAATTTTATATGAAATAGCTTGATAATTGTTGTACTCTTGGATTTGATGGCTAATCTTCTAAAGCTTTGGTCAGACCTTAGTTATCTATTCCAACACTTGCTCTTCCCCGATCCCAACACAACACCCTTTTCCTCTACATAAGACTTAGACAACCCTAAATCCTTACAGGCACCTTCAACACTTTTATAACTCTCATTTACATTCTATCACAACCCCTAAAACTTTCCTTAACTCAATTCCCCATCAACCATAAGGATCCTAGAATAAAATCCAATACAAAGTGAGAATACCCGAATGTAAGCATTACTATTCAAAAGTTCATATCACCTAAACCAATAATTCGAAATCCAAAAAATCACTACCACTAGTTTCCTAACATCCCAAACATTTGATTTGAAGTTCGTCACTCTTTTTTCTTCAAGAAAAATTTGCTCCTTCAAAGTTAAAAAGTTTCAACCTCAAATCTATCCAAACTAGAAGACCCTTTTTTCACTACCCATATAACTCTTCATCACCACCCCAATGAGACATCAAACCAGTTGATTCCTTCAATAATAATATCATATCGATCCTACATCAAAAATGTTAAAGAATAGCAAATAAAACACAATGATAGTGATAAACCTAGAGCATGCAAAGTACTGCCTTCTTTTTGAGACAAAAAATTTTCCAAAAGTAAGTTGAAAAAGACACCGTAACTGTAGGAGCTTTTATTGATAATGACAACAAACAACAACAGTTACTTAAACTAGACCTCTAGAAGCTTTCGTGGCTGTCGTTGTGCATAAACTTGTTTAGAAATGTTATGAGGACAATAAAATGTAAAGCAGGCTTCCAACCATAAAAATTAAAAAGAAATTATAGGCCTTCAAATGCCAAAAACAATGTAAGTTAAAAAAAGTACTTTAATTGATATCATTACCTGTACTTGGTCAGGAGCGGATCATCCATCATTTCTCTTAGCAAAACCCCATCAGTGAGAAACTTAATCTTTGTTACACCCTGCATAAATAAGGATATCAATAAAAGAGAAAGAATGGAAGCAATCTCAGTAAGCAGTCAAATTGCTGAACAAGTGAAAAGCAAATCAACAGATTAAGTATTCTGCTCCGATGCGCGAAATTTTGTGTCATCTTTAGAAGCTTATCATTTTCCAGTAGTCCAAATCATTTTAAAAAATGTAAATGCAAAAAACAAACAGAAACAGAAGAAAGGCCTCACCTGAACAGTTTTATCTTCAAAACGGATGGTATATCCAACCTCTTCTCCAACTTTGACACCCATCTCTTCTGCTACTCGTGAAGCAACTGACTGAAATTTATGAAGAAAATTAGAAGTATACCAGTAATTTACGACAGAAAAAGCATTAAGCTCTATTAAATTAAATTTACAATGTTACCCACATCTTTTTGTCCTGAAATTGGAAAAGTTAACAATGCATCAATAAAGAAGGTTATGACATCATAGTATGTTACAAGTGCTAGTAAATAGAGAATCCAGATGAGGTAAAGCAAGATGAAGAAAAAGAAAAGTAAATATGGCACTGGTTGCAGCACAGAATGCCGTACAATTTGATTTTGAAAATCAATTTGGCGTGGCAAATGCTAAAGATGAGCAGTTCACAAAACAGTACATATGACATAAGTAGAAGTTATAATAATAAAAAAAAATATTTAAGGCAAACTTCCCAAGGTAAATTATCGCAGAAAGAAACCTCAAAAATAAACAAGTAACATTTTTCAATATTGTCACCAATGAAGCATATCAAACAGATTATGCTCCAGTATTTCAAGTACTAGATTTGATGATAGGCCGCAATTAAACATGAAAAATAATGGCGGCATGGTTGAAACATTCACAACACAACGACCACAATTAAGGGTCCAAACACAATTTTCAGAGGCCAGCAACAGCTTTCTTACCAAATAATTTATAATATGAATAAAATACAAAAATCAATATGATTCTGCTTCACTGCAGGTTAAAGTATGTTGAATCACAGTTTTTCCAGCATTGAAATACGAAAGCGATAACCTGATCAAATATCAGATAAGTTCTTGTGCCAAGTTAACAAGAAGCCCCTTGCAATTATTCTATATATTTTCCGAGACAACCAAGCTACATGGTTTTTAAACTTTGCCAAAACTTTAGCTTAGTTCAGATTGGTTTGGCTGAAACAAGCTATTTTGTAGGATTTTAGGTGGAAATCTGTAGTTTCGCTAAAGTCCAACCCACTTTAGGGGCAGAGCTAAAGCCAAGTCGTAATAAGGAAATTTCAAATATGAAATGATGCAGAGCGCCCGGTAAAATGATTGCTTCAATGAAAACTAAGATCAAACAAAACTCCCACAGATTTTAAGTTAGGCATCCAAACTGACACACCTAGGCTAATTTTTAGTATATGAGGATTAAAAAAGATATTTAAACACGCTTCAAGCCCCAACTTCTAAGAACTTTCTAAATAAATATGTTAAAACCCCCCATATAGTTATAAGAAAATGATAAACCATTTTAGATAATTCAGAACAAATAATAAAAGCATAAATCTACTTGGTACATTTAACAGTGTTATATATAATAACTAATTATCAAAAATTGCTTACAATTGCTCATAATCTAAATCATAAATTGATCTAACTACACCAAAAAATAAAAATTGTGTGAATGTAACATAACTTGTTATCAGAATTTTATGATTTGTCGTAGTAGAAAATGGAAATAAATATTTCTTAAAAATATTTATAAATATTAAATACAAGGGGACATTCATCACAAACTTTAGACTCATTACAGGAAAAATACAACAACAACAACAACAACAACAAGCCTTTATCCCACTAAGTGGGGTCGGCGACATGAATATTTTTTTCTACATTGCGCCCCATTGATTGTCATATTTTCATTTAATTCTAATAAATTAAGATCATTTTTTATACAATATGCCCAAGTCTTTTTAGGACTACCTCTACCTTTCTTAACCTAAGTTGAATCTAAAATATCTACTCTCCTAACCAAATTAATGGTGAGCGTTTAATGTGACTCATTACAAGAATAATACCACTCAAAAAATTCATTCATGCATTGAAATTATTCTTTAATTTTATAATAATGAGAAACCCTTTTAAATAAATTAATAATAATAATAATAATAATAATAATAGGGTAATCATAACTAAATCAGAAACTAAATATTGAAACTGCCAAAACAAACACCTCCTAATCTAAAATTTAAGCAGAGGGACAGAAACAGAAGGCAAAACCAAACCTGGAAACTTTGCTATAATGTGTTGATATCCTACATGTTTCAAACAAACACTAATTTCTAATTTGTAGTAAAAGTTTCCAACTCAGTGAACAAGTACATACAGCATCAAGAAGTTCAAAAATCAGTGTATGGCTATTATAGCAAGAACATCATGAGAAAAGCATTTCTGAGAAATGAATAGATTAAAAGAACCATATAAGACAGCAGATTTAAGATAACAGAAGCAAGTTAAGAACCTCATGGAAACAAGCAAACTTTCTCCAATGTGCATTACAACGAAGAACACAAAGAAACTAGCAAAGAGGATTTTCATTGAAAAAACTGCTTATAAAGAGAAAAAACCCTGCTTTATCAAAAATATTACTATACCTGTACAGCCAACCGCCTTGGCTGTGTGCAAGCTACGAGTCTGCCACCCTCAGCCCAACCTGCCTCCTTTAAATACTGTAAGAATAAAAGGAGTTAACAAATAAAACAATGATTCAAATCCACTAAGGACCTATTTGTTCCTTGTAAAATCATAACTTTGAAGGGTTTTGAAAGCGTTTAAGGATTTAAAATCCATACTGATTTCCACTTTGGTTGGATCGAATCCAATAAATTCAACGTTTTTCAAAACATGTTTTCTAACTTCGAACAACCAAATAAGCCCTAAACAAACCCCAAGATATATTGTCAATCCATATTTGTTTCACTACCACCAACAATTAAGAGCTCGTTAATAATCCATTAAGCCGACACCCAACAATAGATGCACAAAAAGAGAAGAGAATAACAGTAAAGCAACCCTTAAGTTCGACTAATTATTCTTTGCAGCGTATTTCAAGAACCCAGAGGCTGAAGAGTCATTAAAAAAAATAGTTTCCTTTTTTTCACCTGAGGGATTTGGGTGGTCTTTCCGCTACCAGTCTCGCCGACGATTATGACAGTGGAGTGGTGCTCCACGAGGTAAAGGATGGCAGTCCGATACTTGAACACGGGGAGTCTCTGCCTCTGCCTCTCCAAGTTGGAGTAACCATAACTGCAAATTTGAGAATACAATCTTATTGTCGGATAAGTGTTGGATGAAATGCATGAAATAGAAAACAGGTGCAAGTAAAATGAAGGAAGCAAGAACCTTGAAGTAGGGGTCGGGTGGAAGAGGACGCCACCTTCCTCATCATCGATGATACGCGGGCGAGGACGCTCAGTTCCCGGCTTCCAGAACTGAGACATTGCTCGAGGAAGGGGAAGTTTCTGCGTAGAAGCTTACGATAAATATCTGTATATATAGATATATGAAAATTTTTTGATATATATATATATATATATATATATATATATATAAACAAATTTTACTTTACATGCCCATGACATTTAAAACTTATGAAATATACTTTTTTATTTTTTAATAAAGAAGCAAAAAAAAAATTATTTAGGCAAAACTACCCTTGATGTGGAGTGCATTATTATATATTTACGTGTGGCACAAAAAATATTAATTTGAACTTTTTTTGAACTGTCTGTGATGTGTTTGAACCAATTTTCAAACAATAGTATGAAGGCATTCAAGGACACAAATATGCATGAGGGAGAAGGGGGGATCATGAGGAAAACTCATTGGGATAGACTTTGAGAGCACAAACAATATGTTAGAAGAAGAGGAGAAAGATGGAGCTTTTTGTGGAAGGTATCATGGGAGGGAGATATGTGAAGAAAAAGTGTTCATGATGAGAGCTTGTTGAGGGCATTGATAGTTGGTGGCAAGTCATGGAGAATGAGATTAATGGAAGCTCACTAAAAACATCGATGTGAGCGGCAATATGTGAAAAAAAAATGGATTTAACAAAGAAAACTTTTTGAAAGCGTGATAAGTGTGGCAACCTGTTAAAGAGAATAGGATTTTGTGATGAAAGCTTGTCAAGGTGTTCATTAAAAATATGACTGTATAAATCTCGAGAAAATTCAACGGGTCTCGCTCATCAACACCAAAGGACAGTATTTCGGGATAGCCAAAAAATTGAAACACCAAATGTCGTTTCCTCCAGTCGGAACTAGGAGTCGACCGAATGGAAGCACGGTCGAATGAAAGAATAGAAGGCACCCAATCCTAGGAATAGCCATTCATGACCAGTTCCCTTAGCCGATTCCAAAATGCTTCACAAATTTGGCAGAAGGGCATCATATGGAACACCTTCCTAATCCTCTGAGAAAGCCCCTTGCTCAAGAAAAGATGTTCGTCATATTATGATGATACACCTTCTGCCTAACTATCTAAGTTTACCCTATGAACAAGAGGATCACTACTCAGGATTCTCTTGAGAGTGCCGACTGAAGACCTTTCAGCCTACCGAATGACAAACTGGCCATTACATGCCCCTCTTCAATCAGTTAAGAATATTAAACGATGCAAATGTAAGTTATGAATATTAAAGGGTCTCAAAGTTAGTTACAAATGTGAAAATGTGCAATAAACCTACAAATAGGAGATCATTTCTTCAATAAAAGACTATTGAATTTATTCTATGAAAACTTTGTTAGTGTGCCCTTTACTTTCTCTTTTTCTCTTTCTATGCTTCTCTCATATGTCTTACACTCTGTACATTGGGTTTGCTATACAGGACATATTTGGATTCAACATCATAAAAAAGTCCGATGAATGTGAAATCTTGCATCAGCAAGAAAAGGAGCAAGTTAAGGAGAAGAAACTCATTAGGGAGAAATCTCAAACATGGAGTATGTGAAAGAATTTATGCAATAGCGAATTCAAGAACTCTGAGTTCAAATGGTGGATTAAATGACAGAATTGACTTGTGCGCTATTTGAGGGAAGAGCGCAAGCTCTTCAAGAATGGAACCCTCAAGAAGAACCTAATCCCTAGGATCGCCAAATTGAGGGGGCGGAAAGAATTGAAGAATCCCAATACCATGATAGTAATGGTTTACATCGTTAGTCAAACCATACGATCGGGATGAATGAAGGACTATCATCCGTCAGAGAATGCATTCATCCAACAGATCTCTAATGTTGAACCACTAGATAAGTTTAAAATTTCATCTTTTGAATTCTATAAGGGTCGAAGTGATCAAGCCCACCATATCGCTTCCTTGAGTCGTTTGTCTGCCTTCTCAAAATCTCTGACACTCTTAAGTGTCAATTATTTTATGCCACACTAAGAAACTCAGCCCTCCGGTGATTTAATGGCCTCCCGATATGAGTGATAACCTCTTTAAGGAATTCAAGAAGATGTTCAGGACATGGCTCACTAATGCTCTGAAGCTTGGTAAGAATTCACAGGCATTATGACACGTCAAGCAAGGGTAGAATGAGAACTTTTGTTTGTTATTCTCTAGGTTTAAGAAAAGAAATGTTGGAAGTGTGAGATTTGGATCCCACAGTGGGATAGGTCGCCTTGTTTTAGTGGTTGAGGAGCAAACAATTCAAGTATTTTCTGAGTTTACGACAACCCAACTGCCTGACTTAACTCTTGGAGTTAGCCAACCAACACATCACGGCGAAAGAGTAGGTTTGATGCCCTACCAAAAAGCCAAGCAATACAACTGGTGCTCGCATAAGAGGGCATCGCGAGATGATGGGTGGAGGCCAAAGGATGGCTTACACCCCAAATGCAAAGATAATCGGTTGTCTGACGATGATAAAAAGAAAAACAGAAAATAACAAAGAGGATGGAGTAGATTGAATGACCAATAATCAAGCGACCGAGAGACACTAAAACCCACTTAGTTGAGGGTTTTAATGGCGGAGTTGGTGGAAGCCATACAAGATACGGGGTACTTCAAAAAAGCTCCACCGATGAGAATCAGAGATTTTCTCTGGAGCCCAAAGAAGTTCTATAAATACCACTAAGATCATGTCCATGATATAAAGGAATGCAAATACCTTTGAAGCCTCGTCAAAGTGTTGATTTGGGCTTGGAAAATCAAAGAGTTTGTTGCCCTAGAGGAGCTAACCCAAAGGTAAGAGAAACCCCCAGTAGAAGAGAAATCTGTTGAGCTCATCCGAGCCAATTTTATCCAAATTGCAGGGATAGTACCAGCCATCTTAGTACGAGATTTGGTCTGGCGAACCGATCACAAAAGGCTTCGAAAGCCTCATCCCCTTATTATTTTTATTGACGCAGATTTTTCCCCAAAGGGGAATCCCTGCAACGACGCTTTGGTGGTCACAATGATGATTAATAACTACTAGATTGGTAGTATTTGGATTGACACCGAAAGTTCAGAGAATATCCAATTCAAATCAATGTTTGATAAAATGCATTTATCAATGGATCGATAGGTGGCACCGACCGAACCTCCTTAATTTTTTTTGGCAAACTAAAAGAAGCCATAAAATAATTAGGCTATCAGTCACCTAGAGGAAGGTAACAATCAATTTGCCAACATGGAAGAATTCTTTTGTGGTTGGCTTGTATTGACCTCATTTTTTATGAGGTCTAATTTCTTCTCTTTAGGAGCTTAGGATCTAGTCATAAAATTCTTTTGTTGACTATCTTAGAGGACTTCGTAAATGGAGCCCTCCCACATAAAAATTCTGAACACTTCTTTATTCATCTTGTGAAGTCCCACATGGGTGGTCACAAGCCCCCAAATGTCATTTGGGATGGTCTAGACCAACATGTGGAGACTCAAGAGTGAGTTCCTATAGGTTTATTCAGGCCTTATTACAACCCTGGGTGACTTGCTCTTGGTCACAACCTCACACAGATATAAGCTCAACACAAACTCACACACACCCAAAAGCCTAAAATGACATTGCACTTGACCTATCCGCCCACTCTTTTGAAAACTCATGTGGGTGGTCCCAAGCCCTTAGCTGTTGGCAAAGGTGGCTAGGACCAACATATGGAGGATCCAAAATGGGCTCTCCCTTTGACCTCATGGCACAAGGAGGGTGATTTCATGATCAACATACCCAATGAGTTTTATTTCCACCAAAACTCCCAACTTTCGTCTTTTACTCCCAAACTTCCCCAAATTACCAAAATGCACCTAGAATCTTGAAAATTTCAAAATTGTCCAGATTCCCAAATTCTCACAAAAAAATCATATTAAACCACTCAAAACCATCCAAATTGCCCAAAGTATCCCAATTTTTCTAAAATTCTTAAAATACCCTTACACTAGCCCAAATGACCAAATATCAACTCATTTTTAAAAAATTTCCAAAACCTTCAAATTCATTCCAAACATCCCAAAAATCAATCCCAAGCATTCAATAACTCCAATTGCACCAAAATCTACTAAAATTAACCAAAATCCTATAATTGCCCCTAAATGCCCGAAGTCCCTAAATCACTCCCAATTCCCATCAAATTCATTTCAAACTCCCCTAATTTCAAATCCACACCAAAATTCATCATGTCCAAGCCCAATTAGAACCAAATCCCAGCTCAATTAGACCAAATTTCAAGCCCAAATTCCAAACCCAAATCAAATGCCCCAAATTAACCCCACTTCTAAATTCCAAAAAATTGAGCCATGTAATCATTCCAATTTCACAAAATTTGATTCCCAAATCCTTCATGACATTCCCCCAGACCAAAGTGAACCATAAATTACTCTAGATCCAAGTCCAAAGTCCATGGTCAAGCCCAAACCCCATTTTAAAAACAAAACTAAGCTTTTTTTCTAATCTTTTGATTTAATTATACCCTAATTACCCCAGTCCATCCTAATATTGTGATCTGACCACCTCAATACTAGCCTAAACCCACTTTTGGGCAATGGACCAAGGGTCCCTTGAATCATTGAAACCTCTAAGCCTAAAAATGGTTAACTCTCTTAATCATGCCATCAACCATCAAAATCTAAGCCTAATCACAATTAAACCTTCCTCTGACCTCCTTGAGCCAGCTAGCAACCACCCTTGGCCTGGTCGGCCTCCCTAGTGGTCGGAAAATACAAAACAAAGAAGGCCACCCATGGCTTAAACCCAAACTTTTACCTATATAATGTGGCAAACTCCAATTGGTCAATTGCGTCACTCAGCCCTCCAACTCAGCTTACTTGAACCAGCCAATGAGAGCCTGAGGCCTCCCCCTTGGCCAGACTTATACATAGCCCCCTCCACGGGAAATTTTGAAGGTCATCCAAAACCTAGAGAAAACTCTGCCCAATTGCTTCCAGAGCTTCTCACTGACCTCTTAAGTGCAATTCAACCAACCTTAGCCACCCATTCCCACTGTCCAAGCTCAATTTCACCACCCATATTCAGGACATTTTTCATACATTTCACCAAACCTCTCAAAGCTTCAAATTATCAATTTCATAAGCTTCCCCACATTTCAAAACCATCTCCTCTATCAAAAGCCCCCTCTCCCGAGCACCTTAACATAGTCCTAGACCAAGCCCGAGTCACCATTCAATTGAAATCATACTTAGACCGCTTCTCAGCTCAATGCAACACTTTGAGGAGCTTTATGGACCTGAGGCGATCGTCTCCAACCAACCCAATCGAGGCCTCACCTCTTAGACAAAGGTATAGCTTAAAATCTCTAAATCTTGCCTCAGTTTTATTAATTATGAAGTAAACTTGTATTTCATACATATTTGACCATATAGATAGGTTCATCTCACTTAGATGAAGATGTATGAACAAACCCTGAGTGATTTGATTGAGAATTGAGTGATATATTAAGTCTAGAACACAGACGGTTCTCGGGTTAGGACGATTGAGGACGATGAATGGATGTCGTCCAATTCCGAGTGTATCAAACGGACAAACCAGAACGTGTTGGATGAGGACTTGGAGCAAAAATCGAGGAACGTGTAGCCAAATGATGTGTAAAGCATCACCAATCAAATATCGCAGTTGGAGGTTCAATGAATTCCAATATACATTTTATTCAACACTTATATAGAAATGTATGAAATGAAGACTTGAAGGACTTATCAAAGAAAAAATATTATGATATTTACTTTTAGTTAGTATTATCAAATCATCATCTATTTTATTAAGCTTTAAAGGAGATATTTCACACTTTTAATCCTATTAAGGTTGCTTGGATAAAGCTTGTAAAGCTTTCTTGCCTCTTTTTTTATTCTTATCCAACTTTTCAACATCATGACATGAGATCTTTCTAAATAAATAGAAAGACTATCTTTAAATAAAAATTTTTCATCACATAATCATTGAAATGATTTATCTCATATTGAATATCTTTAATAATTTGAATATTAAGACTTATCAATATATATTATGCTATGATATAAAGAGGAATAAGTAGCTTCTTTAGTTTTTTCAAATTTACATAAAGAAAAAATCTACAAGTATAATTCTAAAGGGGGTTTCTCTTTGAAAGACCAAAAAATTTACTTCTAAAAGTTATATGGCCTTAGATAAACATATATATATATATATATATATATATGTCTATCGTTGCTAAAATCCTTGCATCATGTTTTCTAAAACAAACAATCAATCTAACAATAATTGTCATAGCTCACATGAGAATTGAGAAAGAAAGGCTTCATACTCAGATAAAATAGTCTCTAGTTCATGAGTAAGCAGAAATCATAGAACAGGAAAGATGCTCATCTCATAAATTATGAGATATCAAGGCACTTGATAACAAGCTCGAGCGGATAAATTTAGCAGCATAACCACTGTATCATTTGAATAATTATTTTTTACAAAAAATGATAAAAATATTACTACTAATTGTGAACATATTATCAAAATATGAGATTTTCTATCACATATATATATATATATATATATATATATATTATATAAGTGGTTAGGATATTTTCGACATGAAGACCCAAAAAATAAAATCTGAGTTCTTTAGTATAAGATAGTTTAGTGCTCTTATTAGAAAAACATAATAATAACCCGAGGCTGAATATACAACAAAAACCAGAAGATGAACATACAATAATAACATGAAGATGAACATGCAATTATAAGCCATGGAAGAACATACAATAACATCTTGAAGATGAACATGTAGCAATAGTTTGGAGACAAACATGCAACAATAACTCGAATATTATCATAAAACAACATAAAATGGATGAATAAGAAACAATAGCCTGGAGAAGAATAGCTAACAAATATGATGAAGAAGAACAAACAATCATACTTAAGGATGAATTGGCAACAACAAACTGAAGACGAATATGCAACACAAACTGGAGATGAAAAAACCACAACAACTTGGCTATGAATATATGACAATAGCTTGGGGGATGAATAAACAATAATAGCCAAAAGATAAATACACAGCAATAACACAGGGATGCATATGTAATAACATCTTTAAAATAATAAGAAAAAAACTAGCCTATATATTAAGATAAACTTTGAAGCTTCAAAAAAGTAGTAAAATCTCCCACATATCAAAAGGTATTTCTAATGGACAGGCTTCTAGTATTGCAACAACTGCCAAAAAAATCATCATGAGCATGCAAACAACCACTTTTGCATGTTGTTGCATGCATGGAATACCCCATACACATATTCATACATGAACAAACAAATGTATCAATGTGTCAGCATCTACTAGTGAGTGCCTCATGCACACCTTCTTGCACCCATACACCTAACTATATCCAAATATGTGCCTTTGCGCCTGCACATAAATGCATCCGCGGGTGCCCTTTCAGGCACTCTAAGCCCATGTTTGTGTATGCTAGACCCATTGCTCCCAAATGCATGCCTTCATGTCTCTTTTCTCACACACCTACACAATTATGTGCACGATATGCTCACACATATGCTCGTGCTCACCCATGCACCTTGCTACTTCCATAGACACAACCAAATGTGCTAGTGTGCTTATCTACTTGTGTGCATGTACATGTGCGTGGGAAAAATATTCCTATGTGGTTGTGCATGCATGAATGCTATCAGCGATGACAGAGATATCATGATCAAACATTCATTGATAATAAATTATTCCATCATTTTTGACATTTCACACTAAATTTTAGGATTTTAAAAACTCAAATGAAGTATCTATGAGTAGATTTTGATGGTTTGAAAATTCAAAGATTATTGTTTTCTTGACGTGTGAATTTCAAGAACATCAAAAATATTATTGAGTCTTTTTAACGATTTGCTACATATTTTTGGATTACATGAGCATCAAAATCCAAAAAAAGGAGAAATTGATATGTCACTAAGTAATTTATATGACCATGCACAAGTCTTGATGCATTTTGAGTAAGTGATAATCTAAATCCAAATTCAAGATCATATATGCTCTAGTTTTAAAAAATTTCTATTAAATTGGGCATCTTGAAAAAATAAGCCTAATGACATTGAAAGTGATCCAATAAGAGTCTAAATAAGCCTAGTTCAACTACTTGAAATATAATCAAAGGCTTTGATGCATATTGGAAGGCCAAACAATCCCTAATTTTTTCACGCTTATAATTAGATCGAGTGGCTTGATAAGTGGAATCTAACAAGCTTAAGATCATTTGATTTTGAGGTTGCTAAGACACTTGCATAATGGAGAAATGACCTGTAATTGAAAGAATTAACAAGGTCCATGTGATGGAGTTTTTTGATATTTTGGTAAAATCTACCAAAACACTTAACACAAAAGCCACTGCAAACCTTAATTTGTAGATATCTATTTTTTCTAAGAGTTAGATTATTATAATTATTATGATGATTGAAAACATTATTAAAGTTAGGTGTAGTTTTTTCATTCTTTTTCAGTTGTGTTGCCTAAGTTTTGAACTTCTCATAGCGAGTTTTTTTCAATCATGTCATAATAAAGTGGTAATTCATATATTATTAAAGACACTCAAAACTCCACTTATGTTCCTACTCAAAGCATTTAGCTTTATAACTTCATCATTAAGAAGGGCATGGTGCAAACACAATTAGACAAATAAATTTATCTATATTGTGCTACTATCTTATATCTATGTTGAATGGTGATATACTCATGCTTAATAGTCATCGCACTTGAGATAAGAAAAAAAATCTCTAATGAAATAACAAGTAAAATATTTCCAAGTTACATTTATCTCCATTATGAAAGCTTTAAGCATATAGTTCTACTATACATTACCATTTTCTTAAGTTTTAAAAAAAAAAAAAAAAAAAAAATTATTTTTTTTTTTTTAAAAACACCGCATATAGTTCTACTATACATTACCATTTTCTTAAGTTTTAAAAAAAAAAAAAAAAAAAAAACTACTTTTTATCTCTTAAGAACTACTAAAGAATAGAAGTCTTACAAATTCATCAAATTTAATTTTAGCCTCTAGAAGATTATGCTTGTTGTAGATACTAATAACATCATATTCTTCAATTACTTTAAATGAGAATAACCTCTAACTATAGAGAAACACCAACCATTGGGCTACATCTATTGTGCTAGTAGATGCTATTGTTGATATCTAAATAGTTATATTTAAAATGATCATATTTTATGTTTATTAAAAGATTTATATCAATACTTATCCTTTTGGTGCTCCCATCAAAACCATGTTGTTCATTAGAAGCGATATATGTTTTTTTTTACCAACAAATCTCATTTGACTTATAAAGCATGCTTTTAACACCCACTCAGTTACAAAGTTCTTTATCCTTAACTAGCCATTATAAATTTAAATAAGAAAAATTATTTATGATAAAAACTCCATTAATAATACTCTTACAACTTAACTTACATAACATATATAGTCTCTAACATTTTTATAATAACATAATGACTTTGCTTCATGTTAAACAACAAACAATTTAACTTAAAGAATTAACTTACTAGAAAGATTCATTTTTGTTCTATATTGTGTAATTATTGTAATATTATACAAAAAAAATCCTCATATGGAAAACAAATGAATCACCAACAATTACAACTCCTCATATCTTTCTTTATCATGGACCATTTCACTTTTTTTTTTGAAAAAGCTTCTTAACGTGTCTTTCTTGTTTAGTATTTTAGCCAGCGTTAATTAGCCTTCGTAAGTGATTATTTTCCTCTTCATTTATCTTGATCATACATGTTATATTTGAATGATATGTCACTTATAGAGCTTGATGATATCTTTTGAGTTTGATATTATTGATGATGTTGATATACTATATTGAGTTCTACAAAATAAAATCATTCTTTTTCTCATAGAAATGAAAGAGTTGTTATATGAATGTGGTGTTCATGATGAAGAAGTTGGATATAATTTATTCACGAGAGTCACATGATTCCAAATAAACATAATCCATACAAAAAAAAATTATCCTATAAATATTACGTATTGTTAGATATGAATAATTGAAGACTAATCACTCCAACTATAGAATAGCCTTTCAGTTGTGTTGGAGGATGAAAAGTACCAAAATAGGATAAATATTATCCATTTAAATTATGGATTGAATCTCAAATATATGAGTAACGTTTTATCTGCTAAGATTATGCTGACAATATTCCTTATGAAGATTTGTTGAAAAGAATAGATTCACAAGTTCACAAGTGGACTTGGATATGTTGCATTAAAATAATGGTAAGTGATAACAAGCATAAGAACTAAGTAAAATTTTAATGACTAGATCATGAATTTATAAAAAAAATTAATATAATAAAAATATCATAGCCTCAAAAAATTCAAATATATATGCTAGCTTGTCAGAATATTGTAACTTGTATTCTCAAATCATTCATTATTATTTGTTAAATGCAATAAACTATTTATCTTATCAACAAATATTAAACTATATTTTACAAAACAAAATAAAAATTATAGAAACAATTTTTTTTGGTTCCACATTCACACCTCAAGTTTAAATAGGGGCATTAAGCCATTTACAGACATACCACTCAACTCCTATGTATTTAAACATCTAACACCTTACATTTTAATTTTTACATTTATTCCACTCAATTCTTTCATATCACATAAAAAATATCACTATTTATATTGTTTCTTGCAAAGATAAGCTAACATATATATGTAAAAAATTAATTATAGGTGTTTGACAAGTAAATACATAAAAGTTGAGTGTTATGCATGTGAATCTTCCTTTTAAATATTATAGGTGTTTGCATGCAAAAATTGTCTTTAAGCAAGCAAACATGTATGTTGATTATCAACATCATCTAATTATTTTGGCAATATATATACACATATACATTTCAATGGAATTTAAATGTGAAGACTCAAGAAAGAAAGGATGCTCTCCTTCTAGCAAAATGAAATAAAAATAGAATTATGGATCATCAACAAAGCATCCACAAATTATTAAACTTCCTTTATATTGTCATTATTCATTGAACTCTAATGAACAAAAAAACCAACAATTAAACAAAAAAATGCCTATGTTTTAACTGTACCATCCCACCACAACAATAATCTCGAATCCAAGGTTTCATTTGAAAATTTGGGAACATCCGCCGAATTTCTTTAAACAACTGCGTTTGTTCGTTGAATTGGAGGAGACGAGCAGTGATCCTATTTTCCCAAACAGAAGTTTTTACATTCACTCCAACCAAACAAAACCTCAAAAACTCCTCATTGGAAGCTTAATTCCTTTATTAATCTAAACCTAAGCAAAGAATTCTATAATCAATCTCAAGATTAACCTCCACCGTTATCATCAATGGCTTCTCCCCACATCTTGAGAAGGTAATTCTCGCATTTGCTCCCTTTGATATCCACCGGCACCGCCCTCCTTATAGGCCTCGCAGCAGCCATGGCCGACACTCCACCCTGCAGCTTCAAATTATGCCGGTACTCCACCACTACCTGCTCAAAAACCTCAGCCTCGAACATGTTTATCTTGATCGGAGGGCTCATCATATCCCTCACATAAGCGAACGCCAATTGATCCCTCGGATTAAATGCTTCAAGCTCGTTGAACAGCAGACAAGAAAATAGATTGGCTGCCATTCCATGCCTCCTCGCTATCATCGCCGTGTCCGGCACATCTTCAAAAGTAAAAGAACGGATCAAAATACTTCAACTTGGATTAAAAAGATACAATTTTGATCATTTTTTTGGATAAAAAGGAGGCAATTTTGCTTTCATGGATACCACTTGTATACGGTAGCTTGCTCGGCGACCATGGGTGCAGCCCGTTCTCACAGTAAGTCTCCATTTGAATCCTCAAAGACTCGATATCGCCCCACTTCCTCCACCTCGCCGTCGCCATGGCCTCCTCCATGGTGTGAACGTTGAAAGGATGCTTCGAAACGGCCATATCGGCGTCCTTGGAGATCAGAAGGGCGTGAAGAAGTAGCAGGGGATCGACAGTGAGCTGCAGCTTGGCGTCGAGCCAGATGCTGAATTTTGTATTGGGAAAGAGACGGTGAACGAGGTACTTCGGAATGACTCCATTCATCGCCGGATTGTCATAAGGGAGATCGCCGGCAGAGAGGCGGATGATTCTCCAAACGCCAATCATGACGCTATCAGCTCCGGCGAGGATGTTGTGGGAGTTGAGGGTTTTCAGAGTGGAATCATCTATGAACATGAAGAAGCAAACGGCTTCAAGCGTCTTGAATCCCAAACCTTTCGGCTGCCGGATCTTGTCGTGATCGCCGAAGATCGCTGAAACAACCACCACGCCTCCGCACTGCTCCATGGCTACTCTGTCTAAAAGGGAGATCCTTACCAATAATCTTACCATGAAATGAATTCTGATTCAGAATTGGCACAAACCTGATTTTCTTACAGAAAATTCGCGAAGGAAGCCGCAGGGGACGGGAATCCGATCATCTCCGTGAACGAAAAACGATCTTCTCCTCTGCGTGGAAAAATTTCCGGCAAAAGTCTCACCTTTCCCCTGCATGTAACTCAAAACAGAGTCGGAAGAATTCATCGACGACCGGTTTCTGCGAACATTGTGGATCTCCTCGAAGGCGACGCGGTAATCTGGCCACAAAACAGAAATTGAAATGGTAGATGAGGGATATTTGAATTGATAACAGAGGAAAGATAGATGGAGGGATCAATAGGATTACCGGAGAAGAAAACAGGGGAAGAACAGGAGGAGTGAGAAGCGGGAAGAGCGGTGCTTGTGCTCGCCATAGGAAGAGGGGTAGGAGAAGAGGAGGTGAGGGAGGAGGGTCGGAGATAGAAAGAGGCATCCGCGCTGAGAGAAGGAGACGTATAGAGAGAGAGGAACGGTGGTGAGGAGGTAGAAGAGAGAGATGCAGAGCAGCTTGGATTGAAAGAGGAGAGGAGTCGTTAATCTCAACCAACCCATGTGCGCGAGGGCAGAAGAGAATGGCAATTGGGAACAAGAAACGATTTCATTCGTTTTGATCGTTCGTTACTGCGGTAGGAACCAGGGATGGACCCACATACGTCCACATTTCCCGGTCCTTGATGGTTCGGGTGGCAGTTCGGTTTGGCCGGGCTGAACCGGAGCGATATCTACTGATTAGTATGCGTGTAAATGAGCTTGAGCAAGTTCAAATTTAGTTCGTTTTCAGCTGGTTAAAATTTTTTTATTTATTTATTTTTGATTCATTTCATTAAAAAAAATTATTGTTTATGTTCGGCTCGACTTAGCGAATAGAACAAGAGCTGTTTGTGAACAACAAGTTGTTCGCGAATAATGAACTGTTTTGATAGTCCTAATAATGTGGCCGTAGAATATTAAGAGTATGACCGATATTTAAATCTTATTATTTACATCAAAATATTCATTTAAATAGAATTTAATATATATTTATTCTATTTTTTAAATTAATAATTCTAATTTATTATAAATCTTTGTCTTGTAGCAAAGTAAATTATTTTAATATATATATATATATATATATAATTTATTGCAAACTAAAACAAGTCAACATGAACGAGCAAAACTTTGTTCGTGTTCGACTCGTTTTAATTTTCAATATCAAAGGCAAAAAAAATATCGTGTTCGGTTTGTTTGCTTAGCGAACGAATCAAACACGAGCTGTTTGTGAATAATGACCCGTTTTGATACCCTTACTAATTAGTAAGGCTTCAAGCCTGCTTTTGTTTTATGATATGTGAAATTAAATAGTAAATATTGTGTACATTATATATATGACGTTTAATATTAAATTGTCATTTGTGAACACATCCTGAGAGTTAGATATTGATGAAGGAGGGAAGAGAAAGAGAGAGTACAATTAATCGTATGAATTTAATGCTTTATCTGTATTACGATTTGAATTCTAATATGACGGTAATTAGATGACTGACTTGCTTGAATTCAATTGACTGAGGCGACTGACTAAGTGACAACCAAGACTTGTGTCGGTCGGTCGAGGAGCTTGGTCGAGTGGCGATCTTGTCAGTCGTGGTAAAAGTGGGTTGGTTGATTAGTCGCGTTCAAATGTTTATGCCTGTGCTCTGGTTCATCGGGACTGCAAGCATGGTCAACCATTCAGATCTCTCATCATATTGTGTCGGTTGATTCTTGATCACGCGGTTGGTTGTAGGATGGTAGGATGCCTCAATCTTCTGATCGTCGTATAGAGCGTTCAATTGATTTGATTTCCATGCCAACAACTTTGCTATATACATATTAGTTCCCGAATTTACTTGTATCTTGAAAGTGACAACTACGATAAGGATAGAGAAATTATTATCATTCATTGATACTAAATTCAAGAAAATTGATTTATTAGTTATCTTCGTGCTCTATAAATAAGGTCACAAGCTTGACATTGTGTCCATTGTTGTTACTCTTCTGTGGATAATTGAATTGCTCAATGTCAGACGATTTGAGAGAGCTCTTTGTGGACTCCAAGATCATTGCAAAGGTGGGCTACAAACCCTCAGCTTCTGTTAAAAAAGAGCGAAGTTAGAAAAGAAAAGCACTCGAGGATCGAACCTGTGACGGCTGATCAAGTCGACTCCTCTGGTGATTCTGTGCGGTAGGAGCGAAGTTCCCTCATCGGCACGCTGTGGTTCTTGAGCCTTGCATGGGAGTGAGCTTCGAGGGCCAACAAACCCTGCTCGCTGGAGGCACCAAGGAGGGTGGAATGAGGCCGGAGGAAATGGAGATCAGTATCTCTTATCAACCGTTGTTACAGGGAGGTGAAGGCCACTTGCAATAAGAGAAGGGAAAATATGTTTGGAGACCCTTTCCTCAATAGATAAATATATGGGTAAGTAGAGCTTCTTTTGGCCTCCACCAATCTTTAAAGGTTTCTTAACAATGAGCATATGCAAATGAATTGGTTGTTAAGGAGGATCACCAGGACGGTGGGCAGTCGAAAGACGTTGCAACATTCGTTCCTGCTGTAGTGCCCGGTCTGTGGGCCAAACTTGCGGTAATCTGCCTGCAGTTATTTTCAAAGGATACCAGCCGTCCAACTCTTTGCCTGCTACTGGTATTGAACAAGATCGAATGATGCAGCGACCTCCTTCCCTTGGAACCATGGTGCAATAAACAAGGAGGTCTGAGTCCTTGATGGTGAGGGTCAGTTTTTTGGAGGGACTGGCCGGAGGCTTGACCACCAATTTTGTGAGGGGGCTTGATCCCGACTTTCTATATAGAAGTAAAATACGATGTATGCAATTATAGTTTAATTTCTTTAATAGTTATTCTTAATTTGCAACAAATCCAAAAACTTGATCCAAAACAAAACAAAAGCTAGGTAAGTAAGTTAGGTAACTTTTCCACTATGAAACAAATAAGAATATAATTATAATATTTAAATAGGAGATAATACACAAGTATACATATCGTTATTAAGTAATATAGGACTTTTTTGATTAAGCCTCGAAAATCGATCCCACAAGAAAAATTGCTATATGCTTTTTAGAAATTTAGAAATTTTAGATGACAAAAATCTACTTAGCAAAATATTCTTACTTAAACTTAATATGTTAAAATAGGAATGCAAATTTGATTTTTTTTGTCATAATTTTTTTTTATTTATGAAAATAAAGTAAGCAACTAATTAACTTAACTAAGTACTTGCAAGATGAAGATGATATAAATAAAATATCTAAAATATCTTTTTGAATCAGTAATAAGTAGAGAAATTCTGTTGTGAAAGTATTCTAAATGTGTTGTGTCAAATAAGAGCAATAATATTCTTTACAGAGCAAGTTGTGTCAAATAAGAGCAATAATATTCTTTACCCTTACTAGAGATGCTATGAAGAATATTGTCTAATCTATAGTTTGAATAGTTTTAACCTAAAATTTTTAAACCCCTCATGCTAAGTAGGGAAGATACTAGCCATCACTCTAGAGTTCCCTCTTCTCCCTCCACCTGGGGGATAACATCTCGTATCAAAACCTAAACTATAAATCAAATTGGGGGCTTTAGCCTATCACTCTAAAGTCCTCTAATTCTACATCTTTGAAAAGTTTATTTCCCTATTTATTTGCACTCAACCCCATGAACTGCATTCTCATTCATGAAATCAATATGTGATTCTAACCATTTGTTGACTGAGACAATACCATCTCAGATCTTACATGTTCTCACAACAGGTATTAACATCTTAATTAGTCAAATCAAGAAGTAAATGAAGTGCAAGGTTTCAAATCATCACAACTTCTTCCAACAATGAAGCATAATACTTCACACAACTTACTTTCAACACTTAATCACTTATCATTTTAAGGAAAAAGATAAAGAAAACTACTCAGAATCCATGGAGAAAGCACAACCACACATGAGTTTAAAAGTAGAAATCATGCACACAAACAATAAATCTAAATTAAAACCAATTGTAGTCACAAAGATACACACTTATCTCAAATCCTCTCTACCAAATGTGTTGAAGTTCCTTTGAATTCTCTTCCTTCACTCACAATACAAACTAAACACTCAAAATAAAAAGAAAAATAAAGTGGTCGGCAGCGGTGGCGACGACTTAGATGATGATGGCTATAAATTTGATGGGTGGCTGACATTTTCTCTTGGAAAATCTAAGTCTTTTCCTATAAAAAACCAAGGGATGCCTTGGTGTCTCTTCAAAAAGGTATCTCCATTCAATTAATCTTCTAGAATTTGCCTCCTTAAAAATCAATTGAATGAATTTTTGTGTCCATGGGCTATTTCCGACGTTTTTACCAAGGGTTAACTTAAAACACCTCTTCAAAAATGTGTTGAAATTAAATAATTCATCTTATAACTACTTCTGGTGCTTAAGCGCGGGTATCTGACGCTTAAGCACGAAACTTCTGGCACTTATGCGTCAATTCTGGGCGCTTAGGCGCTGATACACCTAAAATATATTGTGATTTTATACATATTTTTATACCAATTTTTGAGATATTGCACTTTAATGAAATATATTTGTGTATTTTTCTTACAGGTACAATCAAATGAATGAAAAATGCTAAAAAGAGTGAAAAAGGGTCAAATTTGGAGCAAAAATGAAGAAAGACGCAAAAATGAACTAGGACGCCTAAGCGCCCAAGTCTGACGCTTAAGCGCCAAAAACTCTCTGCCTAAGCGCCAGGTCCCACGTGCTTAAGCGCCAGAAGTAGTTACTTGATGATATATTTAATTTGAGCGGATTTTTGAAGAGGTGTTTGAAGCAACCCTTGATAAAAACGTGGGAAACAGCCCATGAACACAAAAATTTATTCAATTGGCTTTCGAGGAGGTAAATTCTAAAAGATTCATTGAATCAAGACACCTTTTTGAAGATACACCAAGACACCCATTGGAATTTTATAAGAAAAGACTTAGATTTTCCAAGAGAAGAGACCATCCACCCATCAAACTTTACAACCATCATTCATCTAAGTAAACTGCCGCCACCGCCCATCTCCGCCATCGCCACCGCCCATTGCCACCGCCGCTTGCCACCTTTTCATTTTATTTTGAGTTTAATTTGTATTGTGAGTGAAGGAAGATGATTCGAAAGAACTTCAAGACATTTTGTGGAGGGTATTTGAGATAAGTGTTTATCTTTATGACTACAATTGGTTTTAATTTGTTTTAATTTAGATTTCTTATTTTTTAGATTTCTTATTTGTGTGCATGATTTTTACTTTTAAACTCATGTGTGGTTGTGTTTTCTCCATGGATTCTGAGTAGATTTTATTATATTTTCCTTAAAATGATAAGTGATTAAATATTTAAAGGAAGTTGTGTGAAGTATTAGGCTTTAATGTTGGAAGGAGTTGTGATGATTTAAAACCTTGCACTTCATTTACTTCTTGATTTGACCAATTAAGATGTTAATACCTATTGTGAGAACATATAAGATTTGATATGATATTTTCTCAGTCAACAAATGGTTAGAATCACATAATGATTTCATGAATGAGAATGTAGTTTATGGGATTTATTGCAAATAAATAGGGAAATAAACTTTTAAAGGGTGTAGAATAAGAGGACTTGAGAGTGACAGAATAAAGCCCCCAATTTAATTTATAGTTTTAGGTTTTGATACGAGATGTTAACCCCCAGGTGGAGGGAGAAGAGGGAACTCTAGAGTAAGAGCTAGTATCTTCTCTGTCTAGTCAGTCTTCAAGACTATTCAAACTATAAATTAGACAATGTTCCTTATAACATCTCTAGTAAGGGTAAATAGTATTATTGCTCCTATTTGGCAAAACACATTTAGGATACTTTCACAACAGAATTTCTATATTTATCAATGATTCATAATAAGAAAAAATATATTTTATTTATATTACTTTTATCTTGCAAGTATTTTAGTTAAGTTAATTAGTTGCTTACTTTATTTTTAATTATAAAAAATTACAAAAAGAATCGAACTTTCATTCCTATTTTAGCAACTTACGTTTAAGTATGAATATATTGCTAAGTAAATTTTGTTATCTAAATCTAGTTCTCCCTGTGGGTTTGATATTCGAGACTTAATCAGAAAATTGTATATTACTTGATAACGATACGTATACTTGTGTAGTATCCCATATTGAAATATTTATTTGCTTCGTAGTGAAAGATTTACCTAGCTTTTACTTTGGATCAAGTTTTTGGCTTTGTTGTAAATTAAGAGTTACTATTAAGGAAATTAATGATATAATCACATACATCACATTATATTTCACTTTTTTACATATATCTAAAAGAAAAACACAAAAATACCTTCAATTAAAGCGTAATATCTCAAAAATTGGTATAAAAATGTGTATAAAAATACTATATATTTTTTAGATGTATCAAAATCCCCCAAACTTAAGTTGTTACCTATCCTCAAGTGACCTTTCAATCTTTAAAAACCAACATAAGTAGATGATGTATATGAGTTTCTTTAGGAGTTACCAAAATTTTGATGTAAAAATATAATAATCAAATTTATAAAAAATATTAATAAATGAGACCAATTCAATGTTTAGAAATTTTTAAAGTTAAGAAATATGAAAATATGAGTTTTTATTTAATTCAGAAATATTGTAGATTTTTTAAAAATAGAGTTTATGTATTTTATTTTCTCTACTTAAAATGTTTTATTGAGCATGATTTTACTTACTATATTATATCCTTAAGCTTAAGAGTTTCTCAATTCTTATACTTTAAAAAGATCAGGTGTAGAACTAATTTTTAATTAGGCGCTAATCCTCAAGCTTCTCCTCCCTTTTTCAAAATTTATTTTCTTTTTCTTTTTCATTTTCTTTTCTTTTTTTATAAGACAAGGATTACTATATCTGGATATACCTTTAATGATTTTGAATCCCACTTTTTCTTTCATAAAGTAAAAAGTTGATATTTTTCCCTCACTTAAAACCATAATAATAGTTTTGAAAATTAATTTCAATAAAAGAAATTTAAGTTTTGAAAATGAAAGGTCTAAATTTTTCAAAAATATAATTTTTCCTACTAAAGATTGTTACACTATATTTAACATTTTCCACACTAAAATTTTTTGAATTTATGTTTTTCTTCATTACTATAATTTTTAACTAAACTCTCTTATTCATTTCTAAAATCAAAATTTTACTTCCATAATATAATTTCATATACATAATCATTTTCCTTCAAAATCAAATTTATTTGAAGTACATTTGAGAACAAATAAACTTTTAAGTTCTTTTTAGAAAAAAATTTCATCCCCCTAAACTTAAATTTTTATTAGAAATAAAACATTTTAGCATCATATATAACAGGAATGAAAACTAACAATAACATGCCTGCTGGAATTTTTATATCCTAAATATGTAAGTATGAAAATTAAGAACAGGAGTAAAAGTTTTAAGTTGATCAATTTTTAATTTACTTAAAATATAGAGATTCATCAGACTTTTATGCAGTAGAGTATAACATAAAAGCAAACAAACACACTAACAAACATACATGACTACAACATAAAGAAAAATAGCTGGTAGTAAATTTAAAATTTTAAACATAAAATTTTAAACATGCAGCTTTCAGCTTTTAAAAGTAAAAAATTAGCTAGACTCTAAACCTTTCTAAGATTATGGAATTAAGTTCAGCACAAATTAACTAAATACATTAAATAACACAATTATCACAATTATTACCACTAAACATAATAACTACTCACAAAACACATATACATCACAGTAGGTATATGAAACAAAACATAGCAGTCTCAACAATAACAACTAAAAACAAAATACCAAGTACAAAACAACTGCACTAACAACAGTTCTTAACAACACAGAAACTAAAAACATCAAATAGAACTAAAGATCCAAACTAATCATCACCCTCATCTTGATCACTATCGTCACTACGCCAAACAACTACAAGCTCATATGGTAGATATCTCGGGTACTGAGGAAATACAACATCCTGGTTACCTCTCATAAGGTATTCCATAACTAAGTTGAATTCATCATCATAATCACTACGCCTCTTCATATACCCATCCATATGCTCAACAAAATGTTCTAAGTTTGATACCTTCTCATTGGTATAAATGACATTATTCAAAATCCTTTATAATAAAAGTGACTGAGAATCAGATTTAAAAGTCTGACCTCGTGATGTAGAAGCATGTGAAGTAAAGGCTCGTGACGTCGAAGCAGCAGAACTACTGGAGAATCCACCCCGCCGGCCAAAAATAGAATGATGTTAATAAGACTTTACATTCACACTGGTAATGGGCTTTAGTGGCTGGGAGAACTACTCCCCACCGTCCACTCCCAACTGTCAAATCTAACTCCAGTCTGCTCGCATAAAGAAAAGATCAAGGATGAGAATCCCAAACCTACAGTAGTAGCAACGACGGCTGAATTAGTAATAACTCCATGAATCAGAGCTCCGATATCAATAGGTGAACTGTTGAATTCAATAGTACAAGGTTGTTCGATCTCAAGTCACTTCACTCAAATGATTTGTAGGTAGCAGACTAGCAGAAATAAAATAATGCCATGGCTTTGCAGTGGCATCCAACATTGAAGCAGAAAAGTTTACTCTTCTTTTATTTTTTCCCTCCCAACAGTCAAAGATGAAATAATTTTGTCTAACTCCTCCTCATTAGGACTATCGTTTGAATAAAAACACAAAGTACTCGGGGGCAATTGATAAAGCTGATTAATTACCTCAAGAGAAAATGGTACTATCTTTCCCCTCACAATGACTCCTTCTTCATCTGCTTAAGGGAGATTTACATAGAACTCCTGTACAACAGAAATCACTGTGACAACAAAACGACTCCCACTAGCAGCGAACAATCAAATCTTCCACAGCTCCTCCCAGATTTTTAAAACACCGCTCAGGAATCTACTTTCTCGACTGTAATGCATCACTGTATTGATTCTTAGCTCTCGAATTGACAAACTTGTTTGAATCAAATGGAGCCTTCCCCTTGCTACTCTTCATTCTTGGTTCCATTTCTAAAAAATGTATAAAATTAAAAATAAATTCCACATTCAACTCCAAATTACTAAACTAAACTCTTAAAAGCTTAAACTAACAAATCCATGCCTTTTCCATCAAATTTTCTCAAATTTTCATCATGAAGAGTGATTTTCGGGTAGCTCATGAATGTGCTCCAAATACATGGTGAAAATAAAAAATTTTTGCATAGAAGTGAAGCTCTTACCTCAAGGATCTCAAATCTATCAGTTTTTCCTCAAATCTCCAAAAAAATTTCAAATATGGTGTGCCCTAGCCCCAAAGTCGCAAAAACCCAAGGAAGAAGGTGATGACAAGGTGCGTTAATGGTGTTTTTCAGACCTATCTTTCACTTAAACCATTCGCGAACCAACTATCGTGAACTGGTACTTAAGCGCGAATGGTTCGACGCTTAGGTGTCTGTCTCTCGGTTTAGGCAGTGCTTAAGCACGGGTTTTGGCGCTTAGGTGTCAGTGCACAAATTTTGATTTTTTCGGTGTAATGGAAATGCACGTCTAGTCTAAGTCAACCAACCATAGATGGCCTCAAAACACTTTAAATATTATTATTTTCCCTCTTAACTCTTCTCTTACTCTTAATTCACCAATCTTAACTTGTTCGATTCAACACACAATTTCTCACAAACAAAACACTTATATTAATTCATAAATAATTACAAATACTTTTAAATACATAAATTCTCCATCTAAATAGTCTTGGATCACAAAAAAAAATTTCCTAACATAAACACTAGGAAAACATAACATTAAAATACACTAAACACACTTAACATTAAACAAACACTAAACACATAAACTCTAAACCATGAACTTAATTCTCTTCTCTAGTTGATAAAAAAATTCTGGCCTATCGTTAGTCTCTCCTTCTGCACACCCCATGAACTACATTATCATTCATGAAATCAAATGTGATTCTCACCATTTGTTGGCTGAGACAATACCATCTCAGATCTTACATGTTCTCACAACAGATATTAACATCTTAATTGGCAAAATAAAAAAGTAAATGAAATACAAGGTTTAAAATCATCACAACTTCTTCCAACATTAAAGTCTAATACTTCACACAACTTCCCTCCAATACTTAATCACTTATCGTTTTAAGGAAAAAGATAAAGAAAACAATTCGGAATTCATGGAGAAAACACAACCATACTTGAATTTGAAAGTAGAAATCATGTACATAAACAAGAAGTCTAAATTAAATCTAAATGTAGTCACAAAGATAAAATGTTATCTCAAATTCTTCTCCATCAAATGTCTTGAAGTTCCTTTGAATCTCTTTCTTTACTCAAAATAAAAGGAAAATGTGGGTGTCGGCGGCGTATGTGATGGTGGGCACTGGTTTGTCTGGATGGATGATGATGATTGCCCTCTTCCATGGATGATTCAAGTCTTCTTTTATAAAAATCCAAAAGGTGTCTTAGTGTCTCTTCAAAATGTGTCCCCATTCAATGAATATTCTAGAAGTTTCCTCCTTTCAAAAGCCAATTGAATGAATTTTCGTGTCTATTAACTATTTCTCACGTTTTTACTAAGGGTTGCTTCAAAAATTTCTTCAAAATTTCATCCAAATTAAATGAATCATCAAATAACTACTCATGACACTTAAACGCGGGGTACCTGGTGCTTAAGCGCTGCCTCTCTCTATTTAACTAGCGTGTAAGCGCCAGTTTTGGGCGCTCATGCGCCTTAGTTCATTTTTTTGCACCTTCATTAAAGCGGAATGTCTAATAAATAGGTATAAAATTGTGTACATAAAGACTATATATTTTAGGTGTATCAATATTATTTGATATTTCAATCCTGTAAATTTATTATTTAGGGCTTACACTTGCATGATATCTGATCATATAAATAATATGGAAGATAGGAGGGTTTATGCCGTACCGAGCGACGACCTCAAAATCTTTAGAGAGTTAGGACTTATATTGCATAAAATGGTTGTGCAAGAGCCTAAAGAAAGTATGAGGATTTATGCTGTGTTAAACAAATTACCTCAAAGTCCTACGAATTGGTTATTTAAGTCAAATGAATGGTTTTGTTGATGTAGATCTTGTTTCGTGTCGGGTCTTGATTCGTCGGCGAAAGTTGTCCTTCATCTGTTTGAAGCTTGTTCTTGACATAATGATATTAGGTTTAAAGTTTAGTATGAACATACAATTAATGTTGAGTCTCGTAGCCCGCCGCAGTATACCTCCTAAACAACCAGTCTACTATTCTCCTATTCTAACAAATATCACTAGAATGTAAAAGAGCACTAAAGTATTGTAATGTGCACTAAAAATGCAATAAATGCAAAAAATAAACTTGCGTACCTAACATTTAAATTTTAATATTTACATTCAATACACTCAAATTTTTAATATTATAAACAATTATTATTATTAAAATAAAATAAAATACAAAATTTCATATATAAATTTATGACACCAAAATGTTATATATATTTAAATAAAAATTTCAGTTTTTTTTTAAGCTTTAGATTCTACAGCTTGTCATATAAAATTATATGAATATTCGGATTTGAAATTATTTCAATTTCCAGTAGTTGGAAAGTTTATTTTATTCAGTTTCGTTTTGAGTTCCTAAAAATTGTCATGTGATGACAAATTTTGGAGTTTATGCATGTTGATGCCAAAGAGAAAAGATAATGTTGCGATATGGAATACCATAAAGAAAAAAGAAAAAAAAAACCATCAAATCATATTTCTTTGGAATTTGTATGATTTTCTTTTATAAGCTTTTATTTAGGACATACTTTTCAAAAATGAATGATAATTTATAGATTATGCAACTTAAAATTGAAATCGAAGATTTTTTTTTTTTGGAATCTTGAGAAGGAATAATTCTTCTACCATTTAATTACTGTTGAATCCGAAATTGTTCTTGCGAATCACACCTCGATGATTAGAGCATAAGCAAGAGAGAAAGGAAAAGAGAGCTGAAGAGGAGGAATGCAGAGCAGAAAATAAACAATAATGTGGGATGAGCGTGTAAATTTTTTTTATAAAGTGATCCCTTATTTATAAATATATGGCACATCAAATGTACAATTATATGATTACCCCCATTTTGATGGGGGTATTATAAGGTGTATTGGGTATTTTTACATGACGAGCCTTCGACTTGGCCTTCCTATCGCTTGATCGGAAG
>NW_018220479.1:677060-760368 GCF_001263595.1 Phalaenopsis equestris
CGGAAGAAATCAATTGACCTAGGTTCGACGAGGTTTGGTCGCCCGTATGTTATGGATTCATGGTGTCGATCGGCTTTATGAATGTCTTTGATTCTCTGGTCTTTGATTTGGTTCAAATCTGCAGATCGACTTATGGTAATTTCGGTCATCCTGATTTGGTTCGGTTGGCCTGAACCCGCTGATCGACTTCTAGGGTTCGGGGGCCAACTGTTGATCCCCTTTTTTTTGTAGAGTCCTAGGTCTTCTCGGAGTCCATTTTGATGACTCACCAACCTTTTTTTGGAAGGTCCGGAGAGCTTTTATGTGACGACAACCGATGCTTATGAGTTGGGCTGACGCCTTCTCTCGGCTCAATGGTTCTCACTTTCGGTTATGAACGTCGTGTGTTCAGTTGACTTCAGGCTTTGCTCGATAGGACTTTATCTTTATCTCTTTGGTGAACTATGTCATTTGGTGCGTCCATGACAGGTCTTTGGTATTCTACCTTCTTCTTGTCTTTTAGTCCATTAGAATCCCATGAGATTTGTTCCGACACATTTTTTATGTACATATTTAATTTCTTGAACCTCTTATTTTTTTGAAAATGACAACAATAATAAATATAAGAGAATTAAATAAAAAAAAATATTTATTTTGTAATATGTACTTTAAATAATTGAACTCTTCGTGCCTATAATCTCAATAAACAGGGAATGGTTGGCGCTTTCCTTACTCATGGCTGCTCTTTAGCCTCTGCCTCTTGGTCGATCGACATTAGAAACATGTCGATGACGTTTCAATCGATCAGTTAGTAATGAAGCCTTGGGCTACCTGCTGAAAAGCTTCGTTTCTAAGAAAAAAACAGAGTGAAGAAAAAGGCGAAAGGGAAGAGATGTCTAGTCTTTGGGTGGAGATGGGGGATCGTTGAATGGAGACGTCGAGTCTTTAGATGGAGAAAATGAGCCTTAGATTGGACGTGGCGAACGTACAAGAAGCTTGCAAGGTTATGCCAATCCAAGCTGAAACATATAGTGTGGATAGGTTTATGTTGGAAGGTAGAGTTTTATGTATGGAGTTGCTTCAGGGTGAGCTTGTGGATGGGTTTAGGTTGGAATGTAGAGTTTTATATATGGATTTGCTTCAAAGAAAACTTGTCGTGCCCGAGGCGGTCGACCAACCGCTAGTGTAATATATATTTTTTTTATTTGAATAAAATATTACACTTATTTCTTTTAGAGTTTATTTCTGCACTTGTTTTTTCTTGGACATTGTGTTGATGTGATACATAATTTTCAATACCAGGATACAATCCTCCCGATGATTCTAATTTTGCTGACACCCTATGTATACGGGCTGAGTTGTTTTCGTTGTGTGATTCTTTTTTCTCTCCCTTAATCATTCTTTACATGCCGATGCTTTACCGGAAGAACAATTCATAACGCTAGAAGATCAAAATAAACCATGCTGGGAGTTTTATTTTTTCGGTGCTTTGTCAACCAAGAAAGAACCCAATATAAAGGTGGTTATCCTTGGAAAAGTAGGGATGTGACTCATATTCGTAACTCTTGAGCAAGGAATAATGCGATTCTCTTATCATTTGTTAAAGCTGTATACTAACAATGAAGTAGAATATGAAACCCTGATTACTGGTCTACATTTGAACATTCTAATGGACATTCAAGGGGTTAAAGTTTTCAAAGATTCAGAGATAGAGATGAATCAAATTACTGGAATGTGCAAGATTTTCAAACCCTAACTTAGTCAATATTATCAATATATGATGAGATTACTTGAGAGTAGATTTTGAATGTCACTTTGTGCCAAATATTCCATGATAGTAACACCATTGTGTATGCCTTGAAAAAGATAGCTATGGAGATATTATTCTTAGAAGAGAAATCAACACTAATTGAAATCCAAGGTTAATGGGTCCTCTCTCTAATTGATATGGGCGACCTTTATATATATAAGGAGCAAATCACCATAGCCACAAACTCAGTTGCTTGGAGATAGCCATTTTTGGAATATCTACAAGAATGTAAATTGCCCCAAGATAGATCAATATTTCACTAGGTGAAATCTACAGATCTATCATATGCCCTCATAAATGATACACTTTATCGAAGGCCCTTCAGTCATATGTGATTACACTGCTTAAATAAGCACAAAGCCCATAAGCTTGTTAATAAGATTCATTCATGATTATGTAAAGCTCATCAATCTGGCCCTAAGATAATAGAAAAGATAAAGAAAATGAATTATTATTGGCCAATGATGATCAACGACTGAATGGAAACTACTTGATGATGTCATCAACGTCAAGTACATGACATAGTTTTGCATCAGCCGTCGAATGTATTACACCCTACGATTGCCTCGTGTCCTTTCTAATGTTAGGGCATGGACATCATGGGGCCTATTAACCATCCTTCCTATAAATGGAATGGTATATACTAAAAACAACTGATTATTTCTCAAAGTGGGTGGAAGTTATCCCTTTGAGAGAACTAAAAGCTCACCTTGTACTATATTTCTTAAAAAAATCATATCATATAACAATTTGTTGTTCCTCAAAGTGTTATATCAAACAATATCTTGCATTCAAGAGTACCAAGCTAATAAAATTATGAAGTGCCATAATATTGACCAGAGATATTCCATTATATATTATCCTAGAGAGAATATACTAGCTAAAGCATTCAATAAGACTTTGGTAAAAATCATGTAGAAGACATTTAAAATCAACAAATAATAGAGGCATGAGCAATTGGTGGAAGCTTTATGAGCTAATCGAACAACATATCAAACTCAAACTCAATCCATCCCATTTACCTTAGTTATAGGTCTGAGGTCGTATTGTCAGAAAAGCTCTCCAAAATAAAAAGTCAAACTGTGTTTAGAGGAGCTGGAAGGATCAAAAGACGCATTTCTATAAGCTCAACAGAATCTTAAACTGTATCAAACATAGAAAGTTCAAGCTTAAGATAAAATAGTTCGATCTAGAAATGTTTCGGGTAGGAGAATTGGCCTTAGCCCTTAAAAGACTGGTCCTTACTCACTGAAAAGTTGGTAGTAAGTTTTATTTAATGTGGGAAGGTCCATTTGTCATTGAGAAAGTATATCAAGTGGTCTCTTATCAATTAGTCGACTGTAAGAGTGAACGTTTCATGCTCTCTATCAATGGGCATTACTTGAAGAAGTATCAACCATACTGCTATAAAAGGAATTTCTAATTAATGAAATTTATTTTTAGGAGCTTGATTGGAAGTGATTTCAACTATTGAATCTATAACTTTCTAAAATGAAAATTGAATTATCATTATCATGAATTTAAGATCTAACTTGAATAGCATAATCTTCGTAATTGAACTTATCAAAATCAAAACCTAATCAATCCAACTCTTTTTAATCTGTTTAAACTCAAACAACATAACTCTTTCAACAATCCATAAAAATCCATTTAAATATGATTTAACTCTAATTTGCAAAATTTTTAATTGAAGTTCTTCTTTTATTGAGGATAAAATTTTTAAAAAAAATTAAAAGTTGTGATTAAACTCTCTTTGTCCTTGTTGTAGGGATATGCCCATCAAAAAGTTCATATTATTCTTCAAGGATAGTGTCAAGCTTGCAATCAATCATAATTGCTTAATGAACAACCTAATCATTAAATTTGGCCTAGGATTTGATGACTTGGGCAAGCTTTTTAATGATCCGATTATCACAACACCCAATCTAGAAGAAAAACCTGACAAAGAACCATTGATAGAGTTTTTAATGAAAGAAATAGCAATTCCTCTATTTTCTATTGAATCTATCAAGATATCAATTAAGGATAGGCTCAATCGGTCATCATCAGACCTTGCTTAACTAAGACACGGAGAAGGAATAGAAACATGAGAATTAAGAAGGTGTATACTAAGTTGGTTGAGAACATCAAGGCTGAAGAGGTAGAGTCAACACCAACTATAGAAGAGTATGTGCCTACTGAATTGTCTCAGACGATTAGAGAAAGTAAATTTAAGTATACACTTCCCACTCTTCCCTATGAACCACTACTAGAGGAACTAATGCAGCCTCCCATCAATCTCCTCAAATTGAGCCTGATGATCAACTGACGAGACGTAAGTAGATGCATAAAATTTTTTTTGAATATTTTGAATGGTTGATAGGCAGGCTGGCCAACATTCTAGAAGGACCACAACTCTACACTAGTATATTTAATTAATTGAAATAGTAGAAGATTGCACATACTGTATGTGGATTGTGGATGAATAGTCATCAAAGTCTATTGAAAGAGCGGGCTTATTCAGAACCTCAAAAAAGGATGAAAGGAAAAGGCAGAAACACTATACAGTTTGGATGCTGCTACAACTAGAAGCGTGATCTTCTAGATTATCCACTTGGTATTGTTCGTGACGAGGAAGTGGTTCATCTACCATTACTAATAAAATAAATGATTAAGAGGCTTGTATTATGACACATTATACTACCTACGAGTGTACATGATTGATGCATGGTGAATATCAATGAACTAGGAGGCTATATCCCCTCACACATTGATCACAATAACTTTGAGTGACCCTTCTACACAGTCTCGCTCATGAGCTAGTGTAACATTGTATTTGGTAAAGATATTAGTGTAGTTAGACCTAGAGAATTTGGCGAAGCTTATTACATTTCCTTTCTCAGAGGATTAGCATTAATTAGTGATGGAAATGGTGCAAATTTTGCTAAGCACTGTGGTACCATCTATTTCTGAGAGGAGGATATCTACCACCTTTCAAAGAATGCGGAAGTCCAAACAAACTTATAATTATAGTTTAGAAATCAAGTTGTAGAATATTATTCCTCATACACTCTGAAGACAAGTATTCCATAATGATGCTGATTGTCAGGACTTTATATCCTTGTATTTATATATTTGTGGTTGTTTATGAATATTTATTAGATATTATTATTATAGTCCATTAATATAAAATATTTCATTATCTGTTGTTTAAAACATTTGTGTTTTAAACAAGATGATGTTTAGATGCCTTGAGAATAATAATGTCTCGATGTGAATCATGAAATTTTTGCAGTTAAGACCATATCACAAAAAAATTCAAATTAAGATTTCCAAAAATAAAAACAAAGTTATCAAAATAAATGAACTAAAGAACGAACGAATGAATGAAGAAATGAAAGAAAGAGAGAAAGAATGAAACAATGAATGGATTCTCTTTTGGAACTAATCAACTATCCTAGGAGTGGGAAAACTCAATGTCAAAATATCCAAAACAAACTTTCAAAACCAAATTTTTTTAAAATAAAAACTTCAAAATGAATTTTGAAACAAACTAAAAAAAAAAAACCAATCAAACCTTTTAAACAAATTCAAACCTCAATTAGTATCTTTTTTATTGGCTCTTGGGTAGATGTTAGTCCACATGTGTTTTCTATCATGATCTAATCATCTTGTCTACCTCTTAGGTTAGATGTGAGTTCATTTGATTTCTATTCTAATGTATATAAGTCTTAATCAATGAGTACATTTTTATTAGATCTAGGGTGGATGTGATTCCATATGTGTTTTCTATCCTGATTTAATAGGCAAGTTTACCTCTTAGATTGGATATGAGTTTTTATGTTTTCCAGCCTAAAGTATTCAAATAACTTCTAAATTACAAAAAAGTAATTAATTAAAAAAAATTTAAAAAATTAGTTAAAAATTTTAAATGAACAAACAATGTATGAGTATCTTTTGATTATCTCTTAAGACTTGAATATGTTTGTGTGGTCTTACATCCTGGACTAATCACCCTGTCTACCTCCTTGTCTAGATGTGAGTCCGCATGCTTTCTAGTTTAAATGTGATCAAGTGTTTTTGAATCCTTCTAGCCTTTAAAGTTGTGATTATTTAGCCTAATTTGACATTGCTAAAAAATTTTTGTAGGTCTCTTATCTCTTTAGGATCCATCAATGTTGGATCAATCCCGTTTGGGCACCATCATGATGAGCTCTGGTTTGACAAGCTTCAAGTTAGTTAATACTGATTTTGAATTCAATCCTTTGGGATAGCATAATTAAATAAAAATAACTTCTATTTCAGGTTGACCCATTGAAAAATGATAATTAAATAAAAATAACTTCTATTTCAGGTTGACCCATTGAAAAATGTATTCTCTTTTTTTTTTCTTTTGGTATCCATCGGTGTATGAGTAATTTTCTTTGAGCACCATCATGATGTGATTGAGTTTGTTTAATTGCGATGTGTTGCAACACTGATGGTGAAAATCAATCATTTAAGTCTGTAAATATAAATGAAGGATATGTCATTTGACACTCTTTTTACCAGTATGACTCATCAAAGGTGGAAGGACTGCTTCAGAGCCAAAGGCCAACACATAGGGTGTGATGATACACAAAAAATATATGCATTTTTAGACCCAAAATTTATACTCATTTTTGGTGATATTGCACTTTAATGGAAGATATTTTTATGTTTTCTTGCAGTTTGTTGAATTTTGGGACTTGAAGCAAAAATAACGAAATTTGGAGCAAAAATGAAGAAGTTGAAAATTTGTTCAGCGCCGATGACACCGTTTGACAGAGAGCAACAAATTATTTAGCAGAACACTGGCGCCAATGACGCCAATGTCTATTCAGCCCCTGTTTCTAGAAGATTTGATGAATTTGGACGTTTTTTGAAGAGTTTTTGGAGGCACCTATTGGAGAACCGACTCTAGAGTTTTTGGAGGCACGTCTTGGAGAACCGACCTTGGGCTCTATTTGGGGCCGAATTTCATTAGAAAAAGCACTCCTCTACATTTTTCACTCCTCTACTTTCATTTTTTGCACCACATCATTATATTCCGCTTCCATATTGGAGTCAATTAGTGATTTTGCTTTCATAGTTTAGAGTTTTTGTGGTGAGATTTAGTGTGAAACTTTCTGTAAGAGTGTTGGAGAAGGAGAAAAGAGAGATATCTTCTTCCTGCATTTCTAAGGAAAGGCTACAAAGGATTTGCTTTGAGAAAGAGTTTTTAGATAAGTATTGTTTGTTTATTAGTATTTTATGAACTTTCTTTTATATATGAAATTTGTGTTTTTTTGTATCTTTCTCATGAAGTCCGAGTAGTTTACTTTTTCTTTTTCCATACTCTGAGATATGATAAAATGAAGAGATAATATGGATGTGCCAATATTAAAATATAAAATAAATTGTGATGATTTTTCAACTCCAAACTTAATTTACTTTTTGATCTGACCAATTGAATTGCTAAAATTTGTTGTGAAACATATGATCCGGGAAATTGAGTATGAGTTCTACAAAAGAGTAAGGATCACATTTGATTTCATGAAGGAGAACATTGTTTATGGAATTAAGTGCAAATAAATAGGAAAATATTCTTTGTTGGGTGTAGAATTGGAGAACCTTTAAGGTGACAGACTAAAATCTTCAATTCATTCTTCATATTTAAAAACTATCAGAATAGAGAATTAAAACTGCTTTTTTTTTCACAATACATATTAAAACCATTTATATCATCTCATTTTACCAAAATCTCATTGTAGTTGGAAAGATGCTTTTTTACATAAGAAATCTTCATCACATAAACATAGTTTAATAGTTTAGTAGTTACTGTTTAAACTTTGTATTTCAGTTTTTTGATTAGTTAAACAATTTAGTTCTGATAATATCTCAACATTCAAAATTAGTGACAGTAATTTCATTTTGAATTTCTGTTAATTTCTTAGTAAATTTATCATTTCAAATTTAAACCTTCCCGGTGGGATCGATATTTGGGCTTACATAGAAAGTCTTTTTTTACTTGATAACGATACATATACTTAATTTCTTAAATTTCTCATTCATAAAATATTGCATCAAGCTTTTAGCACCGTTGCATAACAAAGTCAACTATATACAAAGTCAACTATATAATTTTCACAACTATATTCACATCTGGATCATGTGACACTCTTGAGGTACTACAAGTCATACAATATGCACATAATGCCACTGGGAGTTGATCATTCCACTCATTATTAAAAGTTATGAAATTCTGATCAAGCCAGCAAAGTCTTATTAAAGGCCACGACTAAACCGTTTGCCCTTGGTTAAAATATAGTGGAGAATTTCCAATCAATACCAATATAAAAAATAATCTGGCATGATATCCTAAAGTTGTACACTATGTGGTGCTTAAGGAAGCACAGGGCATCCTTAACTTTCACTTCTTTCAAGTGTAAAGCTTCTGCCATTTAAAAAAGTAGTACGTTGCTGCCAATATAAAACTATGTCCCCTAAAATCTAAACCCTAAATCACATTGGGAATATGGTCCAGCAAAGATAGAACGCTATGACGATAGCTCAAAAGTTTGGGTTTGAACACCTTGAAGGAACCTATTACTTATCACAAGATTTTGGTGGCACTACATTTGGTAGGTACTTTCACGACATTAGCTATTTTCTTGGTCAAACCGTGTAAGGCAATGGTCAGATTTATTGTACATTATAAACTATCACATGAAATAAGAAATGTGGCACCATAATGTTTAACCTTGGCATTATGGCATTAAAGCCAGACTTGGTCAATTGAGATTCACAACACTTATGTCATACCTAAAATGATGGATGAATGTTAGTCTAACTCATTGGGCGCTGTGATACTTGGTCTTGACGTAGTGGTGCTGAGATCAGACTTGGTTAGACACAGTTAACTCATTTTATGTTACACCCAAAATGAGGTTCACCATCAACATGATTAATGGAATGCCATAGTGTGAGGAGCTAGCGCTACAATGTGGATTTGAATTTCTTACATTGAGTCATAATACACGATATTACACGTGGTTGCAGCTAACACATCTAAAGCTTGGGCATGAAAGGAAGTGCTACGCCTGTCAAATATCTCTTAGCATTGTGGCAATGTGTTATAGTGATATTGCTTGATTCTTCTTACAAAAAGGACCAAGACACACGTTATGGGAATAAAAGGGAAGTCTCCGGGTGCGGAAATAAGTATTAGCACAAGACGAGCCAAAAATAATGCCAACTTGTGTTTTACTTTTGGTCAGTGGGATGGTTCTTGTATAGATGATTCTTGATGGACTTCTCTCTTAATCAGTATATATAAATGGATATATTCTTTTGCTTTTATTTATAAGGTTTATCTACTACAATATTATCATTCTCTATATCAACTATTGTTAATGAATGGTAGTTTGACTTGGAATATTTTTGAAATCGTAGCTCTTTATAGTAAATCTTAGCAATAACTTCTTTTGGGTATTACAAACACTATTTCTCTTCTCAAGATGTTTTAAGAGGTGTTTTTTTGCATCAAAATTGTTTAAAAAATTATCTTGTTTATATTTCATCTTCACATCATTCAATTAGTATTCATTTTAATTTTGTATAATGTTCATCAATCAGATATATTGTGACTTCCAATCTTAAATGCACTCTATTTAGCTTGGATTGATTGTTTACTCTCTAATGCTCCTCTACATTTACTTGTGGGTGCAATTAATTAGTTATTTTTCAACATTTAGGCATTATTTACATTCCTTTAGTAACTATTATGAACAAATGCTCTTTTCCTCAAACTCTAAAATCAGTACATGCAATTTATGCTTCAAGAGTTCTTTTTTCCGAAGTTATACTTGTTTACTTTTGGGAAATCCCTTCTCTGTCTAATTGAAGTAGCTCTACCTGTTTAATTTAATTTAAGCTTTTCCTCTTTTTCCAAAAAAATAAAATGTGAGATAAAATGATCATTCTTTTAGAATTTATCACCTTGAGAAACCATGACAAAATAGCTAACCAAAAGCCAACCATATGACACGATGCATTCCACTCTCCCAAAATATTTCTAGTAGAGTCTAAGTGGAACAAATTACACAACATTAATAATTCCACTTGACTTTATAATAACAATCCACTTATAAAAAAAGTTCAAATGTGGACATGAATTTCCCTATTGCATTACATTTATTCTATTACGAAATGTGCATTGCTAGCTATGATCCTGATATAGTATTACAATATGTACATTTGAGGCATGTTACATTTCAAGTTTAACATTGACAGTTAAAAATTATATAGTAGAAAAAAAAATCTAATAATTAGTCAATCATCATAAGCTTAGCACTTTTAAGTTAAAAAAATTCAATAGTTTCGATATCCAACACAATATTGATTAGCCTTTAATTAACACACAACATAGCATTTTACTCACAAATTATACTATTACAAAGCCAATATTTTGCAAATATATTTTTCTTAATCCCAAATCTCACAACTCGTCTCAGTTGTTAGGAATTATCAATGTGAGAATATATAGCCAAACGGTGATTAATATTAATTTCTAATGAGCTAAAGATATTAAAAACAAGATAATCTAAGTCCAAAAGTAACGAAAGAGACAGAAAGCTACAAACTTTTAAACCAAAATAAAATTAAATAACTTTCTTGGGTATTGATTCATTTATATGAAATACTATTGCCAATCTTTACTCATCTGAATAAAAATGTTTGAACTAATAACATATGAGTTATTTAAAATAACCCATTAAAATAATTACACTTCTAAATCATAGTAGTTCAATAACAGAAGTAATATGCTGGTCTTTCTTACTAAGTTATAATAAATTGTGTGATAATCTGAACATATTAATGATATTTATGACCATGAATATCATAAAAAATTTGAAGTATTAACTTTACTTCACCTTCTAAAATCCAAACTTCTAACTTTTAATGAATTTTATATATCTTAACTAATACATCTATCTTATGAGCATCATCTAAACATAACCTAAGACATCACTAGTCGATGCATCCCCATTAACACATCATTGAATCAATATTTGTCTACTAGTATGAGAGGTGAAAAGACACACACTCTCCTCCGTCTAATATATCTTTGACACAACAGGGCGAGCGTCATATTTCCACTGTTGTTTAAGATGGCTGAAAAATCATGAATGTGTACAGCTACATTAGCATCCCAATTAGAACTATAAAATGATGAGTTTCTTCTATTAACATGAAAATTCAAGAACTTTTTGTGAAAAATATTTTCATCAAATTATTTATAATATACATCATTTCAATAAGACTTAATATTTGTCTGCTAATAATCTAAAAAAAATCTAAATATCATAATCTAATGTCTTCATAGGGGAAAATACTGTATAAACATGCATGAAGCAATATTGATAAGTATGTTTTATTATTAATAACATGAGAGATTAGTTGTAACATAAAATGAATCAACATAGAACATAAGTATTAGGAGTTTGAATGAAAGCCTTCAAGTCATAAGAATTAGATACAAAAGCATGAATTTAAATGAAATTCATAAATGTATTTACCCAGTACAAAATTATTGTGATGTGGTGATCTTAAATCATGCTAATTTGTTCAAACATCAACTCTGATTCAACAAAAATCAATGCATAGGATTTAGATATATGACTTATTAATACTTTGGTAAAGTCAATCAAGACTATTACTTCTTTTTAAATCACTTAGACTCCCAACAATAAATAAGGATATGGCTATTAAATATTATTTCTTTCATTTAAGCATTATTATGAATTAATAAAACTACTAATTATATGCTTTATTACATAATAATTATTTATAGTTATGAACTATTAATATTTAATAAATGTAATTACACTTATAATTAAAGTTTTTTTTATTTATTTATAAGATTTTACATATTCCTTTAGGTATATAAGTCTAACAACAACCAAATTTCACATAAAAACTATTCCAACAAACGACTATATATTAATATGAATATATTTAAATAAGAAAGTAACCTTCAATAGTACACTTACTATAACTTAAAATAATGTTATAATGCTTTTAAATTTTCATATGATTCTAATACATGTAGTTTTCATTTTCACTCAACACTCATATAATATTGTGCTTTCCAATCTGAACAACAATAACATGCATAGAAAAAATTGTAATGATGTTTGTGTTTCACATGGCAAGAAGACAAGTCTTCGATGAGTTCAGCACCACTCTTCTCTCTCTCTCTCTCTCTGTCTCTCTCTCTCGTGTTCCACGAAGATCTGTCTCTCTCTCTCGTGTTTCCACGAAGATTGTGTAAATATCAAAGATAATATTACGTAACGACAATCACCGGATAGACTCAACCGACCAAATGCTGTGTTCAGTAAAAAGAAACATAATTCAATTTGCACAGCATATTTATTACAAAAGTTTCATTGGGAAATTGCTACAGATACACATGATTTGTTACCACTAGCTCCCTCTAACTATAGAGAGGCGCACTATATTCGTCAACTCCCTCTGGCTCCATCTAGCCGCTGCTGATATCTTCCTCATCAAACAAAATCCATATCTCATTCACTCTACCTGTGTACTCAAATGGAGAATTATACTGAGCCACGGTATAGAGAGAAGTGGAATAATCTTTCCTGCTTTTATCAATAGCTGATGCCCAGTTGGAACCGGCAAGACTGGAGTAGAGGGCTGCTGCTTCCACGCCTACTTCAGAATCTAAAACAAAACCTGCAAATTGACGCACTGCTGCGTATTTAACACCCCATTTTTGCAGATGAAGGCCATTTGCAGGAGGAGGGTCGGCCTGGTTCTCCTTTGGTACGTAGAAGCTCACGACGAATGATGAAGTGCAGAAGGGGCCATCACTAGGTACGATCTGAGTGATGACAGGAGCTGTCATGTCTATCTTGACATTGTACTCGTTGTTCCCTTGAATATAGCTGAACAACCTGATTAGTAGCAGGAAAATGACTTAGACAACTGTATGATAGTGATGGTTTTTATTTTATTTTAATTTTTGTTAGGAGAGTTGGAAATGGTTATAAGAAAATATTCATTAAGAGAACAGGGAGTTGGGGATCTGATGAATGTGGCATTGGGGAAAGTTTGCTTGTTTAAAGACAAGCATTAGACCAGGATCTCTAATAAGCACTGCTTACAACCAACAATCAGGTAAAACTGTAAGCCAACTTAGAGAGACAAGCCAACAACAGGAAAGTACCAGTGGAGAACACATCGCCAACATATCATAGTTTCATCGCAACAAGAGATTGGCGCACGGAGGTCTTGTTCTTCATCATGGATAGTTTCAAGAGAGATCTAGCTATTTACGGATTTAATGAGTCTTCTTACATTCAACCAACACTGAGTTTTCATATCACTTAAGTGGTCATCTCTCGTTTCAAATACTGCAAGTGCACAACCAGACATTGATATAGAATGTGTAAAGTAAACCAAATCCATCTTAGAACTTTTCATGCTGGCAGGAAAGTGATTCTCACCTACTAGGACGTGCATTTGGTAGACTCAATTGGATTGGTAGATAGATTTGCTAAATCAATTAAAATGAACTAAATGATACGCAAAACCAAACCGGCCAAATAATTTGTAGAATTTAACCTGTCCGAACAGCGATATGATTTAATTTATTCAGTCCATTGAAATCAAATCCTATAAAGAAACGCATTCAGATCATTCAGGTGGATTAATTGATAAAATTGATAAACCATTTTATTGACAGATTCAGTTTAATCGCAATATATTCAGTTTTCTGTTTGTCTAATTTTATTTTCAAATTGAACTAATCAAATTGAACTAATAACCGTAATTCAATTAAGTTTTAATTTAAAATCATGAACCAAACTAAAATTTCATAAACCGAATCAAATAAACCAAATATACTTGATATGGTTTGGTTTTATTATTTAAACAAACAAATACACACCTCCAATAGAGGTGAAAAATAAAATTGAAGTGGAAAATAAAATTGAAGCATCCCTTGAAGTTGCACCTCGCAATACTTACAATTCTCTGAGTTTTATGGCTCTTATAATAACCAAAAAAACCCTGCCAAACCCTGAGAACCTCAACATCCCTATGAAAATTAATACATGGCGCACTCATAACAGCCAATGATAGAAGGCTAGTTCCTGGATCACATAAATCTCACCCTACCTGACACCATCATGTGTCCTAGTACAAAAGGTACTAAGATACCTACAATTTTACACACCATTATTCCCATAAACATGCCTATCACATATTTTACAACTAGAAAAAAATGACCTATAAAGACAAATGGAAAGAATATGCTAGAATCTATATCAGTTCATTTTTTTACAATGACAAAACATGCCAACCACTTGAATTCTAAAACGTGCCCATTACAATTAACAAAACCAAAACCAAAACACTTCCATTACCCTATGCATCACATTTGTAACTTACAATCACAAAAAGAACATTGCAAACATCTATATCTATTATATTTACATCAACTATCCTGTCTTGGTGGCTGCACCAGCTTGTTGGTCCCTCTTCTTCATCAACATACATTTACAATGGCAACGTCAAAATTCCCTTATAAAAAGTAATATGATGGGTGTAGAGTGAAATAGAACTTATGATTTCCAAAAAAAAGATTTTGAGGCATTCCAAAGAAAGAGACTGGGCTTGGTGGCCATTCTCTATAAGGAAGCAAGATTGATGACATCTTCCAACCCTCTGTATTTTAGTGGGTTGTAAGAAAAATATTTTATCTGCAAGGTTTGTCCGTCTTATTGTAGTACTACTCATTCTTCATCCCTCCATGATAAAAAAATTAATTCTAAAAAAAAAAAATCAATACTTAAACCATGGAAATCTCACCTAGGGTTGTGGGACTAGACTACCATTCAATAGGGTCCAGTCTTGTTTCATATATTATTTGAAGGACCAAATCACAACAAAATGTTATGAAAATCTCTAGATCCATGCTAGAAATTCTCATCTTTAATATCAATGTATTTTTCAGCCAAATTCCCTAATCCTAACTCCAGTTTCCAAAATCTAATTACCCTAGTTGGGTTGTCGGAAAAGAATATTTCCTCTGACCTAATTTTTACTAAAATCCAACATAAATACCAAACTTTCCAAAACACCTCTAGAAACTTTGGGCTAAAATTTTCATGAGTTTTCAAACCAAAAGATCTAATAGATTCCTAACACCAAAAACCTAAAGTCAGAACTAGGGCTTCTTAGGCTTTGGATTGTTTTGTACATGCTGACTCTATTCATACTCATAACCATGAATACAGCTACGAACTTCTTAGACCTCTTGAGAAGAACTCTAAATCACAATTGGCTCCCAATAAGAAGGTTAGCATCAGGCTACATTTTTTTTATACCAGAGACAAATTTTAAAGGATACTATATCTAATTCAACTTAATAAAGTTCGGAGTTAGATAAAAGTATTTGCAAATGGTAAAAAAATGAATTAACAAAGTGATTTCGATAAACTTTTGAGTAACTTTTTTTTGTGATATCTTATTTTCCATTACAAAATTATTGCTAGAATGCATGTGGTAGGCAATTCTACGAATATGTGTTATTACAAATCAATTGTCTTCAAACATTAAACCTAGCCATCACCCTGTAAACATATCCACAAATTTAGATTACTTGAGTGCTTATAAGTGGTACTGGAGTTAGGGTGCACTATCAAGCTTAGAGTTGTATTAGGGTGCACTTAATATTTAGGGTATTAGCTTAGAGTTGCCATCCCTAAGTAAACACTATCAAGCTTTAACTTAGGGTGCACTTTTATTTAAAAATAAAAGTTATATCGCTTAGAGTTGTATTTCAATTTTGTTGCTAAAATATTTATCATTTAATGTTTTCACTTTTTATTTTCTACTGTATTGAAAGCTAAAAAATTTCACAATATAATTACAAATTTTCTCTTCAAATTAGAGAGCACATCTCATTTTTAGAAATATTTTTCTTGATTTAAGCTACACGATTTTGCATTTTCATCATAAAGATCATGCCATCTATGTCTATTAGCTTAGATCAAATAAAAAATTTGCCTAAAAGGGTAGAAAAGGTGGCCCTGCATAATAACGGGAATTTTAGTAAGTTACATGATGAGATCAAGAACTAAGCAACCCAGATCCAATATATGACCACCAAAATACAAAAACCACCATTGGTTCCACAACCAAACAATTATGATAACCGAGCTAAAAAATGAACGTCCACTAAGGAGAGACCATTTTATTGGCATAAAGGGCACTTGTAAAACCAAAGTAATTATGTTCTTTGACCTACAAAACTACCACTGAATAATTTGATACAGGAGAATTATGATGACATCTCACTATTACACACAAAAGGTCTATTAATTGTTGAACATCTAGTATCTAGAGCTATAAAATTACCATTGAGTTTACCTCAAAGAACATAGAGTTATTATTTGCTTTTAGTGACATAAGGGCACTGGTAAAACCAATGCAAAACCCAAATTATGTTCTTAGATTAGATAAAAGATGAGAAAGACAAGAATGATGCGATAAAGGAGAATTATGATGACATCTCACTGCTAGATAAATATTATAAACACATCTTATAGGGCATGTTATGAGATATATGATCATATTTATAGATGAGAATTGGAGGGAAAAAAATATTTTTATCATCTATCATGTGAAAAATAAGAAATGTGATATCAACACAAGCATGGTAAAGTAAACTTAAAAACCGAACTCCATCATGAGCAATTCCATATAAATTTAGTAAATCAAACTTCATTATCCATTACATCTGAATATCTAATATCCATTAAAATGACTACTTATGAAAATCATATCTAGTGTGATGTCCTATTGATCGACATAATATGTATTCTACGAGATAGATCCTAGCATTATGAAATGAACATTATACATTATGGTTGGGACATTACACGAATTCAGGCATAAAAGTAAGCCCATTAATTGTTTTCTATAAAACCAACAGATAAATAAGCACGTTCTATTTCTCACAAATCAAGTTTTATTTTTAAGATTAAGCCAAAATTAAATTAGAAAAAAATGTAAAGCTTTAATTGACAATGCTTCCAACTCTTATTTTTAGGGAGAGCAATTTCACTCATTCCTGAGATACTTAGATGATTTGATTTAAAGTTGTAAGTGCAGTTCAATAATCTATTGGGAGTTTTGTGATTGTACTCTTCTCTGCATCTTACAAAGGAGAGAAGTTGTCTCTATTTTAGACGAGCATCACATACTTGCTTTGTCTGAGATTTATTGACTGCATAAACGGACTTAATCCTTAATTATCTACTAGATGAGTTGCCAACTTTGCGGGGATATATATGTCATAAATTTGATCCCTACTTCACAGAGCCCAAATCTATTATACTATAGGAGGAACCCAAAGGAACATTTTGATTTAAAAAGACACGTTGATAAACTTTTAAGAAAATGCTTTCCTTATGAAAGCCTAAGTACTTGTCCAGTTCCTGCTCTCCCCAATAAAAAATGGACTAAGGAAAATGTATTTGGACAATTGCGCGGTAAAGAAAATCATTATAAATTACAGATTTCTATATATAGATTGAATGACATGTTAGATCTAATTATTGAACCCTATTTATTCTCCAAGATAGACTTGAAGAGTGATTACCAACAACAACAAAGCCTTAGTCCATTTCTATCACACAAAAGGCCCAAAGCATTCCTCCACTTCAATCAACCAACTTGAATTCTACTATTAACATCCTCATCTATATCACCATCGCTTTGATCAACAGACCTGAGATATCTAAATCGTTAGCATTATTTAATAATTTGAAGAGTGATTACCATTAGAACAAAATAAGACCTAAAGACAAGTGATAGATAGCTTTAAAATCCCAAACGATTTTAATGAGTGGCTAGTTATGCCTGTTGAGTCATCCTATCATTGCATTCATGTGGCTAATGAACACACTTTTAAACTCACTTATTGATAGATTATTAATATATATTTTTTTGACAAGATCCTTACTCATAGTTCTGATGAGAGATTACATTTAGATCACAACTAAGAGATGCAAAGTAGTATATGAAGTTTAAAAAATGTTTCTTTTATCAGTCTGATGTTATTTTCTTAGGATTTTGTTGTGACTACTAAATGGTTGAAAACACACTCCTCTAAAACTAGATCAATTGTAGACTAGCCAACCCCTAAACCTCCCATAGATGTCTAAAACTTCTATAGGTTAATAACAGTCTACAAAAGATTTATTAACATCTTTAATAGTATTGTAGCTGCACTCACCAATATTATAAAGATGGATAAATTTATTTAGATTACAAATGCATAAAAATACATGGAATAAGTTAAATTTTTTATGACGTCTTTACTAATCCTTTAATTGTTTTTCGTCAAAACATTTGAAATAACTTAATATGCTTCAAGTGCGAGAATTGGAGGAATATAAAGTAAAAAAATCATTTAGCGGCCTTTCCAGTAAAAAGTTAAATAATGCAAAAATCAAGATACAGATAACCTACATATAATAGAGAATTATATGCCATCATTTAGAGTTTAAAGCACTGGAGGCCCTATTTATTATAGAAGTTTATCTCTAACGTAGATCATCATTCTCTAAAATTCATAAATACCCCAAAAAAATAAAATTATAGACCTATAAAGTGGTTAAAATACTTCCAAAATTTAACTTTTTCTTAAATATAAACCTTAGAAAGAATACAAACCAACATATGCATTATCCAAAATTTACTTTATAGTCTTTTTTTTTTAGAGTTTTAAAATTTTGAAGTTGGAATTTAAAAGATGACTATAAAATTTTACAAATTTTTAGCTAATCTATTTATAGCATGAGTCAAAGTTTATATCATTTGATAGGTACAACATGAAAGTTATCTTTATAATAAAAAAAATATAATAGCCCCTAGAACATCTATAAATAAGTTTTTTATTGTAGAGCTTCATTTAAGGGGTAGCAAGATATTTTGAGAAGTTCAAAATCATAAATTTGCTAAGACATGTTTGTTTGAAAAAGAGATGTTAAAAGAGTAGTATCCCAATATGTTAGGGCTATAAAATTGAGACCCGGAAAGTATATTACCTTATCATTTTCTTGCGAAGATTAGAAGAATATATTTATGAGCCTTATATGAGGCCATTTCAGAACGCCTAATCATCTTTATTAATGTTGATAAATCTTCTAAGAAGTCCCACTTCTCGTCTTGCTTAAATCCAATGATGCATCACACATAGTAATGACATTCTTTAGGAATTTTTGAAGGCCTGGATGTGTTAATAAGTATTAAAATATTAAAATAATAATGATTATCCCTAGCCATTATTAATATGCAAGTTTTCTTTAATTAGTCACTATTAGCTTTCCTCTTTCTTATTCTATTTTTATTTCTTTCATATTTCTCTTTATCTATTTTTGTTTATTTCTATATGAATGCCCCTTGTAATAGGGTTTATATACCCATCCTTCTATTAATAAGATGTGTTGCTCTACTCCAATATTTCAACATGATATCTGAGCCGCTCTACTCCAATATTTCAACATGGTATCAGAGTCGGATCTAATCCTAGATCCCAGCTATTGCAGGCCTTCCCTGCAGGGTCTCCAGCAGAAACTCCTAACCACCGACTCTGCCAGCTGAAATATGCAACCGCCGGCCCTCCTATGTTGTCCCATAAAGCCGCCGACCTCCTACTTGTAGGTGTTGATTCCCTCGCCAGACATCCCTGTAGGTCCTCCCTGTTATTTTTCTCCGACAGCTGTCTACTGCAGTTGTCCAAATTACCTGTTTTTGCATCCAACGGCCGGTGACCTATAGCCGAAATCCGGTGATGTCTTTGAATCCCAACCAAATTTCTTTTGGCTCAGTCGGAATCATGGAAGACTCCTCCAGCACTAAGCCATCCTTAGAATGATGATTCCTTACTTTAATTGATGACCACATTCGAATGATGTGGGTCTATATTTTAAAAGACAAATCGAAAGTTGATGTCACTTTCCAAAACTTCTACACACCTTCATTTTGTCCCAATTCAAAACTCTAAATCAGGAGCTTCAAACCGAAAATGGTCGCTTTTTAACTCTATTTTAGATGAATTTTTGGAAGTAAGGACATCCTTTACTATATCTCGTGTACAGACACTTCTCAACAAAATGAGGTAGCCGATAGGAAAAACCAACATTTCCTCGACGTTGCTCGCTCCATTATGTTTCAATCTAATATCTAAAAATATTTTTGGAATAATGTCATACTGACTTGCACCTATCTCATAAATAGAGTTCCCCATAAAATTTACAAAATTCGACTCCCATAGCCATCTTGATGTCATGCTTTCCAACCAATCGGCTCTTATCCACTTTAGATCCTAAAATTTTTGGGTGCACAACTTTTATTCGGAACACTGACCCCACTCAAAATAAACTTGATCCATAAAATGTGTTTTCCTAGGGTATAACACTCAAAAAGGGTTTTGGTGCTTTGAACATATCACAAAACAAAAAAAAATTATGTGAGTGTTGATATCCCCTTTTTTAAAAAAGTTCCCTATTTTCCTAACTCGACCTTAAGTGAGGGGGAGTTAGAGTTCTTGAAAGCTATTCCTTATCTTACTCCTATGATGTTCCCCCCATTGTTCCTGCCACCGAGGAATCTCTAGTTCTTATTGTTCCACTATCTCCTCCTCTCACTCTCCGTCTCTACACTCGACGCACTCGTCCCGATACCCCTCCTCTGGAGCCCACTACCTCCTTGGAGGACCTTGAATCCACTCTCTGCGACATCCCCGACATTACTACTCCAAATGAGGAGGTGAGTTCCTCAAGTAAGGTATGCATTCAGGTTTGCTCTCTTTATTCCACGACAAAACATCTCTCTTTCCGTAGTTTATCGCCAACATGCAGAGCATTTGTTACTGCCCTGACAGTTCATCGAATTCCAACTGCTATTGAGGTTTCACTAGCAGATTTGGCCTGAAAAGCTGTAGTAATGGATCAGATGAATGCCCTTTAGTGGAACCATACATGGGACATCGTAGATATTCCTCAATGTAAGAAAACAGTAGGATACTGAAGGATTTTTAGCATCAAGTTCAACTCAGATGGCTCCTTTGAATGCAACAAGGCACAGTTGGTCGTCAAATGATACTCATAGAACTACGAAGTTGACTATGAGAAGATATTTGCTTCGGTGGCCATGTCAAACAACATTCGGGTTCTATTATCTCTTAGGATGAATCTGTATTGGCCTTTATTCCAGCTCGATGTGAAAAAAAGTGTTCTTGAACGAAAATCTTATAAAGAAGGTGTATATGTCCCTTCCCCCTGGCTTTGACTCTATTGTCTCCCCAGGGTAAGTGTGTTGGCTATGAAAATCTCTCTATGGACAAAAATAATCCCCATAGGTCTGGTTTGGCAAGTTCATGAAGGTAGTAGTGGTCCATTATTTTACTCAGATTCAATCGAATCACACTCTCTTCTTCTGACATTCATTTAGTGGTCAGATCGCTATTCTTATCATCTATGTCGACGATATTATGCTCACAGGAAATGATCTATCGTTATTGGAGTCATTGAAAGGCATTCTAGCTACATCCTTTGAAATGAATAACTTAAGATCCCTCTGATACTTTTTAGTCATGGAAGTTCCTCGGTCATCTCGAGGCATTTACTTGTCTCAATGCAAATATGTCAATGACCTGTTAATAGAAAACAATCTGTTTCTGTGCAAATCGGTGGTTGTTCCAATGGATCTTAATGAAAAATGATTTGATGTTTCCAATGGTGTTTCCGTTAACAAGACTCACTGTTAGCGCCTTATGGGGAAAATTATCTACCTCGCTTATACACTCTCCGATATATGTCATGCAGTTGGTATAATAAGTCAATTCATGCATGACCCTTATGAGCACCATCTCCACATTATTCACCAGATTCTCCACTATTTAAAAGGTACACTAGACTCAAATTTGTTTTTCACGCACCACACCACTCATTCTAATACTGTTTATACAAATGCTAATTGGGTTGTATCAGTCCATGATCAACGATCTACCTCCGGGTACTACTCATTTGTGTGAGAAATTCTTGTCACATGGAAAAGCAAAAAGCAGCCGATGATTATCCTAGTAGTGTTGAAGTTGAATTCTGATCCATATCTTTGAGGATCTATGAAGCTCTGGTTACGTATCATGCTCTGCGAACTACGTATGCCGACCTCCGACCCTCTGCAGTTGTTCTGTCATATTAAGGTTGCCATTAACATTGTCTGTAACACGAGTCCAACATGATTGTACCAAACATGTGGAGATTGACAGACACTTCGTCAAGTAAAAACTTGAGTCTGGAGAAATTTGTATTCCTTTTGTGTCATCCAATGGTCAAATAGCGATTATCCTCACAAAGAACCTTCATTAACCACTGTTCGATGACTTCAAATCGAAGTTGAACATGATTAATATCTATACTTCAATTTGAAGGAGAGTATTAGAACATTAAAATAATAACGAAAATCCCTAACTGTAATTAATATGCAGATTTTCTTTTATTTGTTGCTATTTGCTTTCCTATTTCCCTTTATTCTGTTTTTATTACTTTCATATTTCTCTTTATTTTGTTTTTATTTCTTTCCTTATGAGTGCCCCTTGTAATAGAGTTTATATACCCCTTTTTCTATTAATAAGATATTTTGTTCTACTCTAATATTTAAATAATGAGTATTTGCCAACTTTAAGCAATTAAATAGAATTTTTAATGTCGTTCGCATTGGCAAATAAATTTCATATCGATATCATTTTTATTAATGTATTCTTTAGCAATGATTGCACATACTTTTTTCACTATAGTTTTTGAAAATGTCAAATTTTTATCATATTTTTAAAAAATATACAAAAAAGTAATGGATACTAAATTAAAAATTACTTTCGTATTTTTCTCTTAGACCGATGGATAAATTGAATTGGTTAAAAGGACCATAGAAAATTTATTGAGATGTTTGAGATCTACACATATATACATCAGAATATGCATATAGTCGCACAAATTTTCGCACAAATTTCAAAATAAGCAATAAAACATCTTTAAAAATAACATATGAGTATAATCTTAAGAAGCCTATGAGTTAGCTAACATGCTAATGCATTTATAAATGTATCATATAAGTTTGCATATAATTTTTAAAGTCTTAATGAAGATGCAAAAAAAAACGATATTAATTTATTTTAATTAAATGAAAATATGACACTCAATAAGATGTAATGGAGAAAAAAGGATTCAAATAGCCGATCCCACTTAGTGGGATAAGGGCTCGTTGTTGTTGTTGTGTAATGAAGATGTAAAAAATAATTGGAACAAAAAAATACTGGTATGTTGAATAAAAATAAAAAGAAAATTTAAGGAATATCATGATGGTGATCATATACTCAATAGGACGTAATGGAGAAGAATAATTCATGTAGCTGACCCCACTTAGTGGGATAAAGTTTTGTTGTTGTATAATGATGGTGATCATATAATGATACACATCCAACAAGAGAGATAACATTCCACTGAATATAAAAAAAATTACAATTGGATAGCACATGACATTTCAAGCTTGTTAAGAAATTGATTCTAATAATTGCATCCTTGAATTGTCCGCTAACATGTTTATTAGCCATATTTTTACTGATGAAAATTTTTGTCATTAAATGGAATTACCTAACCTCTAGATTTATAGGATAGCACTCACATAAGAATATGAACATCATTTGTAGATACTTATTCAATCTTTCCTCTTTGAAGTAGAGTATGCCATTACAGATGAAATGCCAGTAGATGGAGATGCAATACCCGAGTCTCTAATGATATGAAAGAATAAGTTCAAGTAAGAATACGTGTCTAACCTAAAAGGAGTTAAAATAGTTTGCTCCAAATCTAGTATGAGATTACAAAATTCAAACTCTCCAAAAGAAGTTCTAAGGTCTATAGAAACTAATGTGGTATAAGATGCCAATGAAGTGAGCAAAGAACAAACTACAATGACTCAATCTAAGAAGAACATAGCTCGTCAAGGAGGTCTAATAACTAGGAGTGAAATGATAACTCTTAGGGCCCGTTTAGCGTTGCTGCCTCTACACGGTGCGGCGAAAAGTCGCAGTTTAAAGTCGTTTGGCGCAGAATTTCCCTAGCGGCGGCCGCGAAGTTGAGCGAAACGCCGGCCTCGGGTGAGGCCCTGCGGCCCGCGTTACCCCTCTGATTGTTTACTCGCGTACCCTCCATTCGATCCCGCCTTCCTCATTTCTCCCACCGAATCCTTGTCTCCTCAGTCATCACCTTCTTCTCGGCAGCAGGCTTCGTCGGTGCCATCGGAAAAGGGATCGCGTCTCCCAGAATTCGGTCACGAAGGGCGCTGCGATCAAATTCTTCCCAAATGTATCGCGAGAAAAGCAGAGGGGAGCGACAACGTGCGAAGGAGCGGACAACACAGCGAAGGAGCGGCCCTGTGTGAAGGACTCTCGGTAGGGAGAACAGTGGATCGTGGAAGAAGACAATAATGTGATGGTATGAATATTAAGGTGAAAATGCCAAAGACATCTGCTAAGCTTAGATCCTTGCAGCCAGTGGCCTCTCCTTCGCACATCGGCGACGGAGCTTGCTCGCTCCAAAGTGCTTCCATGTTTTCCTCCTCTCCTTTGCCCCTTCTGCTCTCCAATGGTCTCTCTCTTCTCCATTCTCCCCTTCTATGTAAGTTATTAGAACTGTTATTCTTCTATAAATTATATTCCGAGAACTATTATTCCCCTCTCTCGCTCCATTCACCCCTTCTGCTCTTCACTGTAAATATACTTTAATGAGGTCTTATTGAGAACTTTGTTGAACTCATCAAAAGTTGAAGAAGTTCCTTTCAAATTTTTTTGTAGAAAGAGTAAGAAAGGTTGGAGAATCCTTCAAGGGCATATGATTTGACCAAGAAACTCTCCCATTAACAAATTCCTAAGATTAGAAGCTTGATCATAATAAATAAAAGAAATGGTAACCCACGGTAATAATTATTTCTCAAATAAATTTCCCCTAAAAATTTCTTTTGCAAATAGGTAAGCGGATGTAAAACATACATTTCAATACTTAAAAGTAGGTTACAGAATAATATATTACAAAAAATATTACAGGTTTTTAAATAATGAATCATTTTTTATGACCAATTGAGTTTAGTTTGTTGCAAAAATTGGCTATACATTATATTCTAGTGAGTTCTCAGCACAATTTTATATGTATTTTCTATAAACACAATTTTACATGTATTTTCTATAAACAGTGGATAAAAGTCCAAAAGGTCCTATAAATCGAAGGGATGTATATGACTAATTGTTTCTTTTCTAAATGGAGACAAAACACAAAGACAAGCTTTCTTTCTTAATTGTGTGGCATGCATGTAAACTTCCCTTGTATTTATCACTTAAGCTTTTGGAAAATATGAAGCTCTGAATCATGGTATATTGCAGATGTTAAGGATTTAATTCATTTTATTTTGACTCCCTATATTTCAAATTATGGTCATTCATATGTCATTGTGGTTTCGTTCATTGTTTGTGATAATTACATGATGAATCAAGTTATGATACATCTTTAATGAATTTTGCTGAATTGTTTGGATGTTTTATTCAACTACAGCTTCAAGAATACAGTCCAGTTAAATGTTGCATGCTGCATTCACTATCAGTTAATATATTCAAGAATACATTCCATTTAATTGTTCCATTTAATATATTCTTTCATTTGCATGCTGCTCTCAACTTTGTTAATATGGATGGTTGTTTCATTCTCTGCGTAAGTCTGTATTTTTGTTATCACTATTAGTGAAGCGTTGGACAAATTTTTTTGGAATATGGAACTCCACTTTTTCTGTGAGAGATTCAAAAACATCATTATTATAATGTGGCTACAGTGAATTTGTATCAGCTCAAGGACTCACTCTCAAATTCTCACAATAATGTTGGCTAGCCTTTTTTGGGGACTTAAGGACTGCATGTAAGTATAATGCTAGGAGTTTAATGGCAAACTATAGACGTAAGTTTTGTAATACTTTCTCAGAAAATCACAACCAGCCATTCTTTCAATGTAATATGTTATTCTGGCTACTTGGAAATTTGCTTTGTACACTACTATGGACAGCTTTGTCAGCCGAAAGCTTTGCTAATCATCCTGCTGACAAATATACTACATTCTCTTTAGGATATAAATTCTAACAATCCTTAATCTTTTATCTCACGTTTTTCGCGGTAATGACAATTGTCTAGTGTCTTGCTTATTTGTAGTTGACCTTTAACGTTCTCTTTGTTTGTAGCTGTAAGCAAGTATTTTTTTTGTCTTATGGAAGATATCTAATTCTTTGCTCGAGAGCTATATATTTTGCACTAGCTTTGAGAGCTTTAACAACTGGAATAATATTCAATTCTATTTGACATTTTTTCTAAAGCCTTGCAACATAAATCATCAAGACAATTTTTATTTAACTAAAATTTTAAAATAATTGCTTTTCTTATAAATTTTGTTTTGTATTTTTGTACACTTTGCTTGCTATCTTGCTTCAATTGTCCTTTTTATTTTTTAACTTTAATTATGTACTTGAGAGCCTCTTGAATTTTGCCTAATTAATTAGTCTCATGGTAATCATTTTTTTAAATCAACAAAGAACTTGATGCTTTTTTTATGCTATAAGTCTTTTTTATTAATTATGTTATACGATGAAATTGATATACATGTGAAAAGGAAATCTTTCTTAGCACTTTTGGTACTCACTACTAAGTGAGTGATGTATTCATACTTTTGTTATGTTTTCAAAAATGAATTTCTTCTTCTGAATTATCAAATACGTCGCTGTCATAATTCTGTTTTAAACAGCTTCACTAAATAGGGGCAGAATGGTCATTTTTTCGAGAATAACTACCCCGCAGCTGTTCTCACACAGCTGCAACAAACAGGTGCCCAGCTTCCCCATAACAGCTTCCCCGCAGCAGCTTCTTGGTGCAACGCAGCTGCAGCTGCGCCAAACAGAGCCTTAATTAGTAAATTTTGATTTTATATTGTATGAATAACATGTCTAAAGACTAGTGTTTGGAGGTATGTTTATAAATATTTATATTAATTTCAATTTTTGAAATTTAAAATTCAAATCCTTAAAATTTTAGTATTTCAATTTTCAAATATTATATGTGAATAATATAAATTTAAATATCATATATTTAATTTCTTAAAAATGACAAATAAAAATAATTTGAAGCCTTGAATTGGTCGGTTAAGAAAAGTTAGAGGAGGTTTTATGGTAGTCAAGCTAGTGGTCAGCCCCCTCTTTCTCTCCCTCCTTTTGTGCACTTTAAATTTCCCATATAAAAATATATATAATAGTTGGAGAATGAATAAGGAAGACTTTTTATCGTGAGAAAAAGATTTGGAGGCATTCCAAAGGACTAGATTAGGCTTGACAGCCATCTTCTCCAAGGAAATAGGTTTGGTGGCTTCTTTCAACCCAACATAATTTGATGAGTTGAAGGAAAATTATCTTATATGTAAGGTATGAAATTCATGACGTAATGTAGCTCATCCTTCATCACTTTTAAAAAAAAAAAAAATCATCACTTAAGCCATGAAAAACTGACCTAATGTTGTTAGCCAACACTAATCCCCAATAGGACCTAATCTTTTTCCATAGAGCAATTGGAAAACCAATTCTCATTGATAAGTAGAAAAAATCTCCAAATATATACTAGAAATTCTCATATTTAATGTCCACATATTTTTAGTCCAGTTCCCTATTTCTAACCCCACTTTCCAAAGCCAAATTTCCCTTATAAAACTAGCGCCTAGAATTTCCTCCTAACCTTGTTGTTGATTAAAATCCAAAATAAGAAGCTCTCGAGAGCACATTTAGACACATTGCGTTGATATTTTCAATAGTTTTTATGACAAAATATCCAACAGATTCTTCACACTAAAACCGTAAAGCCGGAACTAGGGTTTTTCATAGTTAGGGCTATCTTTTCTTGGCTGACGCTATTCAATCTTATAACCTTAAGTTCACTTACTGATCAACTCCACTAAAATCTAGATATTCTTTTTTGCCTTCTTAGGAAGAGCTCCAAACCCTAAGTGACTTGCATCAAGAGATTCAACCCTAAGTCATACAAAAACAATAAAAACACCATCTCCTCACCATAGCATGCCATGTGGGATGATTTGTGTAACTCTGATGCAATGTTAAGTGCTAACAGCATCGTTATGTTAACAATATTTCCACTTTAAGGCAAGGATTTGGCACCCTATGTAAGGCATCAAATAAGACATCCAATAAAGCATTCAATCACCCAGACCACTATGCACTATGTCTGGACCATATTAGTTATGTACCCACAAATCTTTTATCAGTTAACATGGGATTAAATTCAACATTTTCACATGCTTAAAACAACTTCCCTTCACATGTGAACATCAAATCAGCCTACACTCCCTTCATATTGGATTTTCTTAGTATAATCAAGTGCCAAGCATCAAGAGCCCGCATACCCACATCGAGTTGACATGGGACTCATTTCTTGAATCGCTCAACCATTAAAAGACAGCAATACCATTGGAGTTGGAAATCATATGAACTGCTTCATCCTAATAGAACCATATGCTTGAATACCACTTGCTAGAGGATGTGGACCAAAGAAAAGCTCAACAAAAATTTTAACCCCAAAACTTCTGCCTATGTTGATGGCTAATCAAAAGTATTTATCTACAAAAATATTTTTTTAAAGATATAATATAGAACTCAAAATTTTCACGAGTGACTGGCCTTTTGGCTTAGCCCATGTGCTCCCCAAAGCATAAACAACTTTCAATTTCAACCGTGCACATCCAAGTAAGTACTTGTCTATGTCATCCTTATTAATGCCAACTTCTAGCAGAAATTTAAGGACAACTAGGCATGAGCATATAAAATCCGGATTAGACATGTTCACGCTCACAACTACCTCGTTTAAAAACATCGCAATTCTCAAAATCAAGGTAAACCCTAGAATAAGAGGACGTGGAATCCCTTACTGCAGAAATCCAATCCTCGTGGCTTCAACAAAAGAGATTTCATTGATCTGCGACGTCGATATCCATGGCGTCGAGTTATACCGACGGATCTCGTATCCATCGCCTTCATCTATCACGTCGAAGCCCGGGCATTCAATGCGTTTGCACGTCGGCGGGAAGACTCCAATGGAAGACGAAGGCGACGATAGGCCTGGGGTTGAGAAGATGAGGAGGAGAGTGAAAGGGAATAGATAAGGCAGGATAGAGTGAGGGGACATGGCCATTGAGAATACCAGCTGGGGAATGGAGCTGGAGCTAAATAGTTAACCAGGTCATTGAGAAAGGAAGATGACCTTAAAATTCGAAAGAATTACAGAGGTGGGACTGATCCCCTGGAATACTTCCCTTATGAAGATGAAACAACTCCAAAAAAATAATTAAAAAAATAATTTTTTATGGAAATAAAAATCACTAGAATTTAAAAAAAAATGCAAAATAATAGAGTTAGATGGGAGGGTTCACCCTCCTAAAATCAAATAAATGTGGCTGCCTCAAAGGACAGACCTCAGCACATCTAGACAGCCAACCACGGGCAACCATCGTGATGCCCGATGGTTGGTCGTTCAAACGAATATAACGACAAAACATCTCAAATAGAGACAACAATTAAAATAAAAAAAATAAATAAAATCAATTTCAAAATTAAATCAAACAAGCAAATATCAATTAAAATGCTCTCTTTCATGCGTAGTCTTAGCTGTTGTTAAGTGAATGTTAATTAATTTTCTGAAAATTTAAACACTTTATTAGACGATGTGTCTTGATTGCCTTGATTATATTCTTTAAGCTTTTAAATTTTTAAGGACATCATAATTAACAACTTTATGCTTGTTGGATTCCTCTAATTAAAATCCTTAGTTTGCCAATAAGCTTATAAGATTTGAATTATCATTTGCCCCACAAATATTTTTGTGAAATTTTTATATTATCTATCTAGTGTTTTATTTAGGACTATTTGGGCACAAATTAAAATGCTTTTGATATAGTTGTGTTCATCTCATCAAAATATTTATGTTGGCCATATAATTGCGATAAATGTAGTTTGAATCTTTTTAGATTTAATATTAATAAAATATACTTTATATGCTTTGACAGAGATTTCTTTGGCGGTGGTGCTTTGATGGAGAGACACGTGGAGCTCAAGAGGGTAATGGAGAGGAACAAAGGCACGTGAAGGGCTTCAAATAGGTTTTGAATTTTTTTTTAAATATAATGGAATTGCCCGTTTACTCGACAATCTTGTTCGTGTGGGTCGATATCGATCCACAATTGTAATATGTCATGCCAATTTGGTCTATCAAAAAAAAAATTTAAGCTAATCGATTTATAATAAAAAATTTAAAAATAAAACTATTTTTAAATTTTTGCCTATATATATATATATATATATATATATATGTGTGTATACAACCATAAGTGTTTCACATCTTACAACTCTTACAAGTTATCTTCATATCGGTAACGGACAAGACTAGAATTCTTTTTTTTTTTTTTTTAAAACAAGTTGGGAATGAAAGTAATAAGAATCTATTCTAAAAACCACGCTTGAATTTCCTTATGAAAAGTAAAGGCAATGTTAGAAGAATCTCCATTCCGCAAATTTGTTAATGGCGGGTATCATTGTGCGCAACTTTTCTTCTATTTTGGTTGGGTTTATTATACTCTTTACTATTGCTTTTTAAGAGACTAAATGACAAAACATTGTAGCAACTCTTCCCACTTTATCTACTAGGGTTTCACAGGAGGTGTTTTGCTACATGTGATCATCCATTTATGGCATAAATAATTTTGCAGTTTGATTTTGATATTCTTGACATAATCAATACTTGATTTGGTCTATAGATTTGATTCAAGATAATTTTTCTTCTTTCTTAATGTTTAACCACCATTTTATAGAATACTTTCTTGATAAGTAGAGTCTATTATGAGTGTCGCGTCCAATAAAAACACTCTATATCCAAATCCATTTAATCTGACATTTATTGAAAAATAAAAGAAGTTTTGCCTTCAATTGAAAAATTAGGGTTAATTTTTCTTATGTGGAGAGAAGAGATCACCCGTAAGGAATATGTATTTTTAACAAGTTTGGGTGGAATAACAATCTCGACATTAAATTTCACCCACCACATATAGAGCCAATTGGCAAACTTCTAGATAATGATTTGTAGCTTTAACATAGTCATCCATGAATATTTTTTTTCTTTAGATTAATAATATAAAAAGGTTTTAATCATTATCCATGTAAACACCCGACCATTAAAGGATATCAATCCATGGTTTCAAGCTCCTTTTATATAATAAACTATTACTTTGTTTCGAAAAAGAGTTGTTATGTTCATCATTATTGTATTAACTTTAGCATATTGTAATAAGATTAAAATTGAGAGTCGTTTATATTTCTATCATAACACTCTAGAGAAATGAATTATTTCTCATATGTATTTCTATTAGTGTCCATGGGAAGTTGATTTGTAGTTCTCAGGAGTTATCTCAAGGATAATTTCTTGGGTCATTTAATAAAGCTTTTTTGCACTATTTTATTTATATCTTTAAAATTTTTAAGAGATGACTTGATGGTTCTTTTTAATATTTGATAAGTGATTTTTTCTAAGGATATGTGGTGTCATTTTTAATTTTGCTAGAAGTATTTCTTGTGAAAATTCTTTTTTCTAAGAGGAGTTTCCTCCATGATTGGTATTTATGGGGGATCATTGGATCATTTCCTTTCGAGTTTATTCACCCCTAGTCCTTGTAAAAATTCATGAGTAAAAAAATTAGGTAGGGAATTAGTGGTTTTAGGAATTCATTTTATATCAAAGTAGGATAATTAACCTTGCCAGTTGACAAAGATTTATTTTGTAGCATGACTGTCTTGCATCTCATTGGATGATGGAATTTACTCCATTGCAATCTATGCATAATAAAAAATTTTAGTTGAGTAAACTAGTTTGAAAATTTTTTGTAGCATTTGATTATGGAAAGCATCTATTTTTCACTTACTGAATACTTTCATTGGGTGGAAAACCAACTCCTTAATATATATCAAACAAAATTCTTCTTTAAAATTGGTGGTAGTTATGTCTTTAAGAATACCTTTGTATCCTAAATTAGTAGCTATAGTTATAATTTCTTTCTTAACTAGCTAGTAGTATTTATAAGATGAATATATGATAAAATTTCTTACCCTATGTATATTTGTTTGAACATTTTTAGTGTGTTTGTTGGTACAAGTTGAAGGATTTTTTATTAAGACTTCTAATAAGTGTGGTAGTATCATCTTTATAATTTTGATAAAACCAGCAATGAAATAAAGTAACCCTATAAATCGTTAATGTCAATCGAGTTCCTCAATTATATCTAGGAAATTTGAATCAAAATTGATGCTTCTATATATCAAAATTACAGTAGCAATAGACATTAAAAATCCTTAAAAAAAAATTATGCCATTTAATTTTGGGGTAGAAATGATAAACTCGTTTTTTTTAATAGTCATATGAATGTGTCAAGATGTTTCATTAATACTTTTTTAAGAAGATAAGAGAATTATCAATGCATATAATAATATTTGTAAGGATTAAAATTAACATTTATAAAATTCAAGAATTCAAAGGGTGTGTTTTGAAACTAAAAGATATGGCATTCCATTTATGATGACATAATGAAACTTGAAATCATTTTTATATTTGTATTTGCTAATATTTAAATTTTAAATAATTATTTTTTAAAATATAAAAAACCTCTTCAAGGTGATTAAATAAAATTATTTTTCTAGAGATAAAATGCTAAATTCATTTTAAAATATTATTCAATAGTTTATAATTGATTATAGTTTTTATTTTCCACATTTTTGGCCAAGTTCATTACATAAATGATGATGCAGCTCTAAGGGGAGTAGGGTTTTTTTTCTTATTTTTCATTTTGATTAGAGAACATTAATATTATTTTTGCAAATCATAATATCTTTTTATTCATTTGATCAAACCAAGCTTTTGTTTAACTACTTCCCTCACTAAAGACTTCTTCATATAAAAGAAAAATGCAATTATTATTTTTTTTTAATAAAAGACTGATTAGATTTTTACCATAGATAATATCTTGGTAATTTTTTCAAAAAAAAGAGATTTTTTCTCTCGAATTTATAGCAAGTGTATCTGTTTTTGAATATGCACATGATAATCAATGTAAAAAAAAAAACTATTGAGTTTATTGATGTTACGAGGAGTAATTTCATTGGGATTAGCAATAAATTGGAAAAAAAGGTAGGGGCATATTTAGAAAAAAAATATTTATTATTTTTTTTCTAAATTTTAATTATTTTTCATGTTACCAACTACAACCTACATGACTCACAACTCACACAACTCTCAACTCCAGTCTCTTCAACCTACAGACGTTATTGTAACTCACTATTACGACATATGTGATCGACTACAAGCTATAAGATTAATAACTCATGCAGCTCCCAACTCTGACTCATATGACCTCTAGACATTCTTCCAGCTAACCATTATAGTTTATATGACTAACTATGGCCTGCTTGGTATACAACTCATGTACCTCCTAAGTTTGGCTTATATGGCTACAATGATTATTACGACTCAACGCTATGACTTATGTAACCAATTACGGCCTAGGTGGTCCATAGCTCATGCAACTCCCAAATCAAGCCTTCATGGTCTAAGGATGTTATTATGGCTCACCACAATTGCCTGCATGACCAATTATGGCCTTCATGATTCACAACTTTTGTGGCTCCCAACTCCCGTCTCTATAGCCTACAAATATTATTGGAACTCACAAATACGACCAATGTGACCTACTACAGGCTACATGACTCACAACTCATGCAGCTTCAACTCTAACCTTTGTGGTCTACAAATATTCTTACAACTCTCCACTATAGCTTACGTGACCAACAACAACTTATGTGGCTCATAGCTCATGTGCCTCCCAACTCCATATGCTATGGCTTAAGAACATTACTACTTCTTGTCACTATGGTTTATGTAACCAACTATGACTTACATGGTCAACAACTCATGCGACTCTCAACTCCAACCATTATGGCTTATGAACGTTATTGCGGCTCATCACTATGACCAACGTGACCAATAACGACCTATGTGGTCCATTACCACATATATCCCAACTTCGACCTTTATGGCCTATAAATGTTATATCATCTCACCTCTACATTCTATGTGACCAACAAAATCCCACTTGGAACACAGCTCTTGTAGCTGCTTACTATAGCCTTTGTGTCCAACCGACAGTTCTTACGCAATCATCCATGGCTTATATTGAATACTACCATGAGTTTCAATTACGACATCTACGACAAGCTGCCACTATAAACACCATTTACAACATTCATGGTGGGCTACTGCCTTCATAAAAATAGAATACAATTTTTGTGGTCAGTTACAACTATTATTGTTGAACTATTAATGTACATTAATATTATAATTCCATCTTTTCTAATTCAATAGGAGAGTGGGTCTATGTACACATTTAACTCCTTCCTTATTTACAGTGAGGTTCTTCCAGACTCTATAAACAGAGTCTTGCCCCCTTCATGAAAATGGGATACAGTTGGACTAAGAGTTGGATCAGGAGAAAAAGGATTTAGCTTTCAGTGTTGTTTCAGACTGAAAACCCAATGAACATTTCCCACCCTCATAGCAATAGAACAATATAGATAACCACACATTTTCCACCATTGACCACCGCCAGCTCCTTATGGATGTTTTTGTTCTTTTTTCTTTTTATTTCAAAGGAGTCAAAAGTTTCTTCGTTATCATATACTTCTCTTTTTTTTGAATAAATCTTTCCTCCAGATCATGTGAATGATCAAGATAAGAGAGGAACCAAAAAAGACAGATATATGACTAAGCTGATAAACAAGAGAAAGAATGTGGAGAGCTTACGTGCAGCAAATCATTTAAGGATAGGATAAGTATGTTCGCCGAAACAAGACTAGGTGAAAGCACCTTGGACTAATATCATTGAACGAATATCTACGTGGACTACCCACAACCAGAGTTTCAAGTGTGTTTGCCTCTTCTAGAGTTTATAGCATTTTTAAGGGGACATATCCCATTGGTCTAGAGAGTTTTGTTTCACAGTGGAATGCTCTGATGTTTTCAAACCTCACGCTAAGCCACGGGGCAGAGTTTGATTCTTTCACGGTCCTACATGGGTACTAGACTCATTGGCACATGGAGCTTACAAAATAACAAAATCATCCTGAGGTGAATCATGATACATCAAAACACATTTGAATATAAGAGTAGATGATAAATCATTATATTTTAAATGAGCGGTAGCTCATCGACAATCAGGCCATAAAGATGATACCAACGAAGGAAAAAAGGAGTGATAGAGGTCAATAGGGGTAGTTAAATGAAGGGAACAGTAATCCCTAGAAGGTAGAGCTAGTTGAGGTAGGGTACCACAGGCCCGTCTTCTTAAGATACTAGGACCCTAAGTCTACCTACTCGTGAAGGTAGTCAACCCAAAATGTCTAAAGTTCCCTGGTTAGCAATATGTGAAATGTGTCATCTACGGGGACCTTAGTAGCCCTACGGTCAAAAGAAGAAAACTCTATCCTATGAATATCAGGTGGAGCTCCAAGAGGAGGAACTTGTACTTGTTGAAGTTGCAAAGATGTTGCTGAAAAATATGAGAAAGGGAGGTTCAACTGCAAAGCCAGAAACACTCCCAACAAAAGGACTTACACCCCATTTGGAACAGGAAACCTTCTAATGACTTATACACACTTAACACTCACCTAAGTAGAAATCTATACTAGGCCAATCGGGTTGGAGAAGTACGGGGGCTTCTCCTCAAGACATGCAAATAATTTAATTATCTAGAGAGAACGTTAGATATTGTGGATGCCCTATTATATTGCTTCGGTTATACCCATGCAATGCAACCCGTACTAAACCTGACCCAATGGTCATGTAGAAAAGTAAAAGACAAATTTAAAAATCTTGAATATTTTAATTCTAAATTTTGATTTAGTCTTGAATCTTTTATTAAGATTTTTATGTAGAAATGTTTACAATTTTAAGGTCTTAAAAAGCATAAATTACAATTGTTTGTATCATCCCATATAAATCATAAAGAAAAAAGGAAAACAACATAAGCATGCAAACACACAATAGAAAGTAAAACAACCCTAAAATATATAAAAGAGGCCAGTGTCGCTGGGTTGATGACATATTACAGGAAAAATAGGAAAGGTGGTCGGACTACGCATATATATGCCCGGTTCTAGATCTATGCAAAAATATAGAATTCAAACTTAAGTACAGGACAATAACTGCCGCTCCTGGCCCCCTTCATGTGATTCGATGCGCCATCCACCTTGAAAACCATGTCCATACCTTATTTCTGATATAAACCCAACTAAGGACTTCATCAAATATATTTGAAACAAAAAATAAAGACTCAGCCTGCTAAGGACTTTATTGCCTACTCTCTAACATCCATCACAAGTTTTTACATATGTATTCACATATCTAAATAGAGCAGGCTAATAAAATCCAGATTGTATAAGCTTAAATGCAATTCTATCAACTCAAAAATGTCCTTCAAACTCAGAATCATGTCATCTCTGAATAATTTCCAGGGCTTCTTTCAAAGGTACATATCTTCAAATAACTTGATCTTTACACTCTTTATATAAATATGGGTCTTCCCAATGGTAAGATCTTGCATCATGAATAAACTTTTTCCATTGATGGTATGTTAATCCATATGGTAAAATGTCACTACCAATAAAATTCACTATATCAGCATACCACAAAAATCACAAAATAACAATAGCGTACAATTGTTTGTTAGGAAAAATTTCATTAATTTCATTTTCATAATTACTCAAGTTTTTGTATTTCAGTCTAGATAAATGATCAGCTATTTGATTATTTGATCCTCTCATATCTACTACTTTAAAATCAAATTTTTGCATCAAAAGAACCCGTCCAATTAAGATTAATTTAACACTTTTCTTTTGCATAAGATATCTTATAGCAAAGTGATCAGTATGAACAATACATTTAGTTCCTATGAGATAAGGTCTAAATTTATCAAAAATATATACTATTATCATTAAATCTTTCTCAATTATAGTGCAATTAATTTAAGCTTCATTAAGTTTACTGACATAATATATAACTTTAAAAATATTTTCATATCTTTGTTCTAATACTGCCCCAATAACATAATCATTTCACATCGCACATCAACTCAAATGATCTCCCCCAATCAGGTGAGCCTATAATAAGAGCGGTGATTAATTTTTCTTTTAATATATTAAGGGCTTCTAAGAAATCTTAAATAAAATTAAATACCACATCTTTTTCTAAAAGATGACATAGAAGATTGGCATTTTTTAGAAATCTTTAATATATCGCCTATAAAAATTAGCATGTCACAAAAAACTTCCAACTCCCCTCACTGTGGCAGAATGAGGTAGTTTAGTAATTACTTGAATCTTTATTGGGTCCACTTCTATGTCATTTTTAATGACCAAGAACTGCCTCCTATGACCATGAATTCATATTTTCCCAATTGAGAACAAAGTTGGTCTCTTCACAGTATTTCAGTACCCTGTCTAAAGGATCTAAACATGCCTCAAATGAGGTTCCAAACACCGAGAAATCATCAATAAAAAACTTTAATCATTTTCTTAATTAAATCACAGAAAATAGACATCATGCACCTCTGAAAAGTAGCGGGTGCGTTATACAACCCAAAGGGCATTCTTCTGAAAGCAAAATTCCCATAAGGACTCACGAATGTAGTCTTTTCGTAATCCTCAGGAGCTAAAGAAATTTGGTGACATCCTGAATATCCATCTAAAAAACAAAAATGTTGGTGACCAGCTAATCTATCCAACATCTAGTCCAAAAAGGGCAAGAAAAAGTGATCTTTTCTAGTTGTTAAATTCAATTTTAAATAACACTAAAAATTCACCACCCTATGACTTTTCTGGTAGGAATTAATTCATTCCGTTCATTCACAACTACTGTCACTCCCTCTTTCCTAAGAACACAATGTATAAGACTAATACAATTACTATCAGAAGTAGGATAGAAAATAACTGCATCTAACCACTTTAATATCTCATTCTTAAAAACTTCTTTTAGAATTAGATTCAATCTCCTTTGAGGATCTGCCCTTGGTTTATGATTATCTTCCATCAGGATTCTATGCATATAAATTGAAGGATTGATTCCTTTAAAATCTGCTAAGGTCCATCTGAAAGCTTTCTTATTATTTTTTAGAGATTCCAATATTTTTTTTCTTGTGAATCAGTCAAATTTAAGGATATGATGACTATTAATGTAGTTGAATTCCCTAAATAAGCATACGTTAAATGTGTAGTAAGTATCTTCATCTCAAGTTCAGAAAGTTCTTCAATAGAAGAAATGAGAGGTTTATTATTTTCTGTTGCATCTAAAATCTCAAACCTCTCTTGAACAAATTTTAAGTCTTCAACAAGACATAGATTCAACTCATCTTGGGAATCTGTATCATTCTCATATTTTAAATCTTGTTTCTCTAATTTTCCCTCACAACTCTCTCAAAAATGGTTACTACATAATAATCAATTATGTCCATCAGAAAACACTCATCTCACTTTCCTTTAGCTAGATATTTCATAAATATTAAGACATTGAATGTAACTTCCCGATTATTTACTCTCATGATTAACTCACATTTCTGCACATCTATCATAGTTCATCCGGTAGTAAGAAAAGATCTCCCTAAAATAATTAGAATTTCATTATCTTCCTTCATATCTAATATAATGTAGTCGACTAGGAAGATAAATTTATCCACTTTAACTAATACATCTTCTATAACCCCCTTTGGATAAGTGATAGATTGATTAGCTAACTGAAGGGTTTTGGTAGCTGGAGAAATCTCTCATAAACCCAACCTTAAAAAAATTGATAACGGCATAAGGTTAATGCTTGCTCCTAAATAAAGGTTATGGTAGCTGGAGAAATCTCTCATAAACCAAATCTTTAAAAAATTGATAACGACATAAGGTTAATTCTTGCTCCTAAATAAAATAAAGCTTTTCCAAAGAATCTTTCACCTATCGCGCAAGGAATAGTAAAGCTCCCAGAATTTTTAAGCTTTTTAGGAATCTTTTTCTGAATTATAATGTTGTACTCCTCACTAAGTGCAACAGTCTTGTTATCTCTAAAATTTTTGTTCTTATTAAGAATGTCTTCAATAAACTTTACATAGTTAGGCATCTGCTCTAAAGCTTCAGCAAAAGAAATATTTATAGTTAACTTCTTAAATAATTCTAGAATTTTTGAAAAGTGTTAATCCAGCTTCTATTGTTTAAGTCTTTGAGGAAATGGAGGTGATGGCTTTTCTAAGTTAATCATAGTTGGAGAAATTAGTTTTTTGAGGTCCTTAGAAACATTTTTTTCATATCTTTCAGTTTCTACAGTCTCTCTCTCAACCTCAGTCTCATTTTGAACTTCATCCTCTAAATCTCTTCCACTTATTAGTTTGACAGTTTTAACTTGCTCTTTAATTCTCTCTTTAGGGTTTATCTTGATGTTGCTAGGAAGAGTTCCTTGGGGTATATTGCTGAGTGAGTAAATAATTTATCTTAGTTAATTCTCTATATTTCTTATCACCGCACCCCGACTTTGCAATTGATTTCTCATTTACATCATAACTTCCTCTATAGACAACTTCTTCTTCTTAAATTGTTGATTTTTGTTAAAGACTGGTGGATACGAAGGACTATAGTTGGTACTACCATGGCTATTTAAGTTTCCTACAGGATTTACTTGATTATTCCTCATTATTGGTTTCCACCTCTAGAATTATTATTCCAGTTAAAGTTATGATAGTTCTTCCAACCTAGGTTATAAAAGTTAGAATAAGGGTTGTTAGGTCTGTTGTTAGTTGCATTTAAAGTCTCAAATGATGAAGTGTTAGAATCAACCATCTGTCCTAGTGAATTTTCCTCAATTACAGGTGTAATTTGAGTTTGGTTCATTCCAAATTGATCTAGCTTGCTGCAACCTGAGAAGCAAGAATTAAAATCACGTTGGTATCATGAACACTAGCTACCTTTCTAGGATGTACCCTTTTAGAAGACCATTAAAATTTATTTGTAACCATCTCTTCAATTAAGGAGTAAGCTTCATCAAATGGCTTCAACATGAGTGAAACTTCAGCAGCAACGTTAATGATATATCTAAGAGATCCTACTAACCCATTATAAAAGGTTTGAATGATTAATCAATCAGATAAAACATGATGTGGACACCTCATAAGGAGTTTATTAAATCATTCACATGCTTCGTATATTGATTCACCTTCATACTGACAAAATGAGGCAATATCATCTCCAAGTATAACAGTTTTTAAAGGTGGAAAATACTTAGCCAGAAATTTCTGAGCTAAGTTACCCCAAGTTTTGATAGATCTAGTTGCTAACAAATTCAACCACATTTTAGCTTTATACTTTAAGTAAAAGGGAAAAAGCCTAAGTCTACCATCGTCGTTTGAGACACCGTTATACTTGAATGTGGCAGAGAGTTTTAAGAGACTTGCTAAATGTAAATTTGAGTCCTCAGATGGAGTTCCCCCAAGCTGGTTGTTCTGCCCATCTGAATAATAACAGGATTCAATTCAAATGTGATAGCTTCCACGATAGGAGTTTATATACTTTGATGAATTTTATCTGTCGTAAGATTTGTATAATCCCTTATTGGTCTATGTGTGTTATGAGGTTCATTTTCAAATGTTTGATTATCTAAGTTGTTCTATTGATTATTCGCCATTTTTTCTACAAATTGGTGAGGTCCTTTTTATTTTTTAATCCTTTTAATTGTCCTTTCTAATTTAGAATCTTAGGGTACAAGTCCTGAAGATCTTGAACTACACATACACAACTAAAATCTCAATAAGTATATTACAGATAAACACACAAAACAAACACTCAAATAGAAATTTTTTTTCTTTTTTTAACTTTTAACACACAAACAAACACTTACACAAAGAAACTACAATACAATCATCTAAAACTAAGTTTAATTAGTTCAGTTAAAATTTTTGTAAGTCAAATTAACCATCGCACATCCCCGATAACGGCCCCGAAAACTTGATCGACTTTCGGTATACCCAGTGATATATGGATGAAATATTATAATTCTAAAGTATATTTTATAAATTTTATAACTAGAGTTTTTCCACGATTTAGCACCACACACTAGGTATTTTATGCAAGTGCACATATCATTCAAGTAATATAGGAGTTTCTTTAGTCCAAAATATCGATCCCACAGAGAAGGCTGTTAAATTTAAAAACTATAGAAAAGTTCTAATTGAATAAAAATAGTCTTAGCTTGGAAATTAGTTCGATTTAGGTTGTGCTAGTGAATTCTACCAAACTATCACTAATCCTATAAATTTACTATAAAACTAATTTTACTAAGGTTAAAGAAGTTGAGAGAAATTAAGCTATTAAAATATCATCCTTTTGCAATGAAAGTAGTAGTTTGTGTAGGACCGAAACACTTAAAATTTACATTAAAATTTGTGAAAAATAGGAGCATTTATCTTCTTTATCCTCTTTCGAGTGCATAAAGAAGTTAGGTTTAACTAGGTAAGTTTCTTCCCATCACCCTATAATCCTCCTAGTTAACCACAAAAAAATTATCTCCCTATATATTTGCATTGATCTAAGGATTACGTTTCCTTCACCTATAGAAAAATGTGGTTTCAACTAGATGTTAAAGCCATAGCCCTCCCGAATCTATATGGATTCACAACATATTTTAACATACCGAATGACCATATCAAAATGTAAATAAAGAGCAAAGTAAAAACCATCAAAATAATAATTGATAATGCATTCTAAATGTATCCGCATACCTACACATATTATTAATTCATCACAAGAGGAACAAAAAATCTACTCACAATGCATTTAATAAACATAATATCACATCATCTTATAATAAAGCAAAGTCATACAAAATTAGGGTACATGAATACAAGACAATATGAAATAAAGACTTATCTTTCTCCCTAAGAATTGAAGAGAAAACTCCTTCCCATGTGATCTCCAAGTTCTCCTTACACTGCTAACATCGATCCCTTACAATTTCTCTCAAATCTCTAAAAATAATGCAAAAAAATGAGAAACCTTGATCTATCCTCCCCTTTCATGCACTCCTTTATTTCTTCTTCACTTCTCCAAAATATTCCTCTCTCTTTTTGAACAACCTCCCCCAGAATTCAAATTCTATGTAAAACTGCTCCAAACACTGTCCAGGATAGCTCTGGCGCCTAGGTGCAAGTTTGTGGTGCCTAGGCGCTACCTTCTGGGAATGCCTGGGAAATCACTGGTGCCTAGGCACCAGTCTGCAGCGCGTAGGCACCGCCTTCTCTATTTGTGGGAACATTTGTGGCGTCTAAGCGCCAGTATGTCGGGAAATTGGGCATTGTCCGACGCCTAAACACTAGAAGCAGGTGCTTAGGCGCCAGTTCACTATTTGCTCCATTGCTCATTTCGCCTTCTTTTCGCTGCGTTTCAGCTCCAATTTGCTTCAAATCTCCTACCTTTGATACTTGTAAAAAAAAACATAGAAAACCTTCCTTTATAGTGCAGTTTCATCAAAAATAAAGTATTAAATATAAATGAAAATTTAGCATGCTACCAGACATGTCACCAAACTTAAGAGTTTTACATGCCTGTTGATAATTTTAGAATAGAAAAACTGACGAGGACGTCCGGTACTTAAGTGGGGGAGAATGTGAAACCTTTTTAAGTAGATTGATGTCAAACTATTAAACAAAAAGGTATCTTTTGTTATAAAGGTGAAAATTTATTACAAACTCTAAAGTTAAGCGTGAATGTGATGGAGTAATCCTCGGATGGGTGACCTCCTAGGAAGTTGCACCAATAAGACAAAGTTGTGAGGCTTTTTGGCCAAAACGGACAATGCCTTGTTGGGTGAGAGTTTGGTTTGTCACAAAATTCTTCTGTTTCACGTGACTGGAACCGATGAATTTTTACCCTTAATCCCACAAAAAAAAAAAAAAAATCAAATTATTCTTGCTCTTTAAATTGAAAAACAAAGCTATGTCACTTGTGTTGAATACATGACATGGTCTCTCATGTTAGACGATGGTGTAGTTAAAAAATACATCCGATTTCTAAGATATTATTTTAAAGCCTCCAGTTCAGCTCCAACAACCAGTTTTGATATGAACCGTGCTCTAGTTAAGCTCCGATAGAATTATAAAGGCTCGAACTGACTCGAGCTCTGCATAAGCCCAAATTCTTGCTCAGTTTATTATTTTATCTTTGCAGGCCTCAAAACTATGGGCAAAATAAAATCAATTTATTGAGCCGGGAGAGTGGCATGTAAATTATTTTCAAAAATGACTTACTTGTACCTAAAATACAGATACAATGTATGAAAATCATGTTAGGAAACACATATATGATCTTGGATGACAATCAATGTTTTTGACAAAATTATGTACCACATATCTAAAATTTTAATCTTAAGCCTGACATATGTAATCTAGATATTCCTTCCTTTTGATGAGAACCATGGTTTACATATCATAAATAATAGAATAATTATGGACATCACATCTCAGCATCCAATTAATTTCTTTATTAAACCACATATTCGTCTAAAATAAAAATACTAAATAAAAACCAAATAAATTACAGAATTTAGTCAAATTTAATAGTTATAAATAAAATAATAATAATAAAAAAAAAGAAATACGATACCTAATGAAGTTTACTTTAGGGCTGTCAAAACGGCTCGTTGTTCGCGAACAGCTCGTGTTCGGCTCGTTAAGAAGCTTGTGTTCGACTCGTTTTGGCTCAAAATACTACTCATCAAGTTTATATATATATATAAGTAGTATTTTAAAAAAAATTAATTGATTACAAGGCTATAAAGATTTATAATCAATTAAAATATTAATTAAGAAAATAAAATAAAAATTCTTAAATTGGATTCAAATGATGTTTTAATATAAATAATAATTTTTAAATCTTGCTCAAACCCTTATCGTCTTATGGCTACGTGATTAGGGCTGTTAAAAGGACTCTTTGTTCTTGAACAGCTCGTGTTCGGCTCGTTAAGCAAACGAGCAGAACACGAACACACTTTTTGAGCTCGAAATATAAACAAAGAGCCGAACACGAGCGAGTCGTTTACACCCCTAGTTTACTTGTAATAGTGGCCCTTTAATTCAAGCACAACCGTTGATAATAAATATGACTTTCGCAAATGCTATATGCCACTATAGTAAATTGATCTTTTAGTGTCACCATCGTAATTAGGAAGCTTTTCGTGCTGTCACTTTTACAATCGATTAACTTTACGGTGCAGTTAATCCCAACCCATCAATTTCAGCTGCTGTGCTTGTTTCCAACGCAATCTCATGTCTGTTTAAAAAATTCTAATCAATCCAAACCACATTTTGATCTTTGCTCTTGATCCAGCCATCCAGCCATCCAGCCATCCAGCCATCTTCTTTATTCGACGATGCTTAATGCGCACATTAGTCCGCTATCATTTGCTGAAGCACACATGCTTGAACTAGCAAAAATGGTTTGGCAAAAGGCCATAGAGCATGGATGCTTTTGCTATAAAAAAATTAAGAATGACAATTATAATTATTAGAAGATATACATATAAAATTATTGTTCAAAAATTTGTGATGGTTATTAATTTTTTTTTTAATAAGTCAAATTAAAGCTTTCTAGTATGCATCGCAGATAATGAGATCTAATTAAAAAACATAACTTTCAGATGCAGTGTTTTAAGAATATTGACAAAATGTAAATTTGTCAAAAATACAACCACACGACATTACACCGCCACGACACCGCTGCCTCAAATGCTATTATCCTAGATTAATGGTTTCTTTGTGACAGCTGCAGTTATTTGATGGAGCAGCTGTATAGCTACTGTAGAAAAAAAATAATTGTTTAAAATATTATGATGATTATTTATAATTCTAATTTATTTTGAAAAATTCATTTCATAGCTTCCGAATAGCCACAAAAATTATGGAGATCCAAAAAAAAGGAAAAAAAAACTTTCATACCATAAAACTCAAATGAGAATAAAAAAAAATAAAAAAATCAAAACCCAAAAAATCGTCTAATTATTGCGGAGAGTGCATGCAGAACTGCGTGCAGAGAGCGCATGCAGAGCTGCGTGCAGAGAGCGCACACAGAGCTGGAGCGCACGCAGAGCTGCATGCGCTCTCCGATCACAACCACGCATCGCGACTGTATGACAGTCGGTCCCACTATCAAACAAAATATCAAGGAACAATTTTGAAAAATTATTTAATATTCATTATAAAATATCATAGAACAAAACGATTAAAATCCCCTGCAACCGTCCTCTGCCCTTCCTCCACTTAACACACCACCACTCTTAACTTTAATCCAAACAACATTTTATAACTCCATAACCAAATAAAAAAAAAAAAAAAAAGAGAGAGCAGCAGCAAGAACCCCCCACCAAACCTCCACTACCTCATCACTTCTTCTGCTCCGCCTCCTCCTCCAACTCAAAAGCCGAAGTCGGAAAAGACCGAGAAAGCCCAGCCGGAGTCTTAAAAGTAATCTTCCCCGAAGCCGGATCATCAATATACATATCGGAGAGCGAAATCCAGATCAGTATCTCCTTACTCTTCACTCCACTTATCTTCTTCATCCGCCGTTCTTCGACGAACGCCGTGACCTCCGGCGCGTACGAGACAAGCCGTCCGATCTTCTTGAAGGTGTGATCGGTGCGCTTCTTCTGCTTGAGCCATACGAAGCCGGTTTCACGATTGTATCCAACTTCCTCGAGATCGTTTAGAGGGAGGAGGCCGCGGGGAAGGTGGACGAGCTCGAGGAGTTCTATGGATTTCGACTTGCAGATCTCGTCGCCGTGGTAGATCTCGGCGCCTTCGCGGTGGGTAGCAATTGATTGCTGCGTGGCCATCAGATTATACTAGGGTTCAGACTTAGATTTGGGAACGGTTGTTCTGGAGTGATGGGGTTTCGACGGAGGGCGGTGGGAGGGGGATTGCAGTGAGGGCCGAATATATAGGATGAGTAAGAGATAGATTTAATTACGGAAGTACCCCTGAATTAGTCGAGAGTTATGTGGGTGTCGGTCATAAAGGTAGGCGGAGGGGCGATAGTTGGAATTGGTTGGGCAAATTAAATGCCTTCGTGCTTTTGTGTAATAGTTAAGAGGGTACTGATCTGTATCTTTTTAACTATAAAATTTTCTGTTCAGACTTTCGACATAACTTTATGGTGGATGATGCGTGCTAGAAAATTCACGAAGGTAGAGTAATGGATTATTGTCTTAGCGTTGCACGAAAATTCAGCACACACTCAGATAAAAATGGATCGAGCTGTGATCACACCAGAAGTTTTTACGTGAAAAACCCGTAAAAGGGAAAAACCACGGGGCCTGGCCCAGTTGTAGAAATCCACTATAAGTTTATGATTACAGATGCCCCTTGTCCCACAGGCGGGAAAGGGTTACTAGTTTTTCACGTTACAACGTCGACTGATGACGTCTAGTAAGCGGTGGTTGACGGAGGTCAGCGGTGGCTAACAACAGTCGATGACGGTCGGTGGTAATTGACAGAGGTCAGCGGTGATTGGCGGCGTTCAACAGTGGTCGGCGGTGGTCGACAGAGGTCGGCGGTCGTTGTTGACGGTCAGTGGCGGTCGGCGGCGACCGACGATGGCGAGGATGATCTTGGACTTGAGCTCCTTCTCAAAATTAAGCCTCATTTTCTTTCATGTGAAGGGTGAGACTCTATTTATAGTGTTTAGAGTGCAATTAATGCAGGAATATGAACCATTTTGATCGGACGGTCCGGAGAACTTCCTTGGATCATATGACGTTTGATGGACATTTGAGTGTCTTAACGATATTGGAATTGAGCAATCTTGGGCTCGTTGGATTCATCTTTTTGAGACGCTCGATTCGTCTATAAACTCGATAGATTCGACATCCTTTTGACCTTTCAAATGCCTCCAGAAATCGTCTAGTAGTGGTTTAATGACTTGATCTGGGAGCTTGATTTGATGAGCTTGATTTGACTCGAATTGGACTAACTTTTATATCATTATGTCCGTTTCATCGAGCCGATCAGTTTTGACTATAAGTTTGTTGAAATCGGAGTTCCGGATGACTCGTAATCGAAGTTTGAATGTTCGTGCTCAAAATATTGCATCAAGATTCGTGTCATGCATCGAGATTCGTGCTGGATTATGATGATATGTTGGTGGTATATCAATGGACTTTAATAATATATCGTCACGTGTATTATATCGCGGAGGTTATTTCAGGCTTATTGAAGTGGAACTGTGAAAGTTATTTCAGAGTTATTAAAGAGAAACTCAAATATTTTACTTCAATAACTCTGAAATTGCCTAAAAATAACTCTAAAATAGCCTCCGCAATTCCGCTTCAATAACCCAGAAATAACATCGTGGAAGCTATTTCGGGGTTTTTTCTGTGTTATTTCAAAGTTATTGAAGTGAACTATGTGGGTTTCTCTTTAATAACTCTGAAATAACCCTGAAATAACCTCCGCGGTGTTATTTTGAGGTTATTGAAGTGAAACTGTGAAGGTTATTTCAAATTTATTTCGTGGTTATTTGAGAGTTATTGCGGAGTTTGCAGTTCCACTTCAATATCATTTTAGGTGACCTCGATATAGCACACATGACGATATATTACTGAGAGCCCGCCATAAAAAAATTTCACCTTTTTAAGCGGCATTTTCTTTTGAAGCTTAGTCTGAACATTTCTATCAAGACTTTACTTCGGTATTAAGGCCTTTAAAAGAATTTGGCAGAACGCAAAAATCGTTTCATGAAGCGTATGATTTGGAAAGATATTGGAACAGAAAAGCCTCCGAATTTGGGAAGCCGTATTTCGATCGGATGAGTTCAGTTTTTATTCCTCCAGTCATATGGCTATTTGGTAATAATGCAGCAATTGCGGTGGTCCGTCTTTACGTGGCTGTGGAGATTACAATATTTGTTTGTCAAAAATTAGACTGAGGCGGTGGTGGAGGATGGCATTCTTAAATGGCATGAATAATGGTTATGTGCCTGCTGGGTTGCATCATCATCAGTTATGAAAAGGATACACGCGCTAGGCATAGAAGATGGTTCTTTTTTCTTTAAGTTATAAATATATGTTACATATTCTGTGATTTATTCTTCATTGTTTAAAAAAATTCATAATATAGTGAAAGTCATATATTTTTGCCATCCCTCGCTCTCTAATCTCTATCTCTTAATCATGCTTTCTCTCGCCGTCTTTCGGAAAATATTTGCGTACATCCAGGGGTTATTCAGGGGGTACATGTGGGTTATATCGGGGTTATACCCCGCTGTAACCCCATGTAACCTCTTTGTAAACTACCTGTAACCTACAAATGAGTTCCGCGCTTCTGTAATTTCATGGGTACAAATAAAATTACACGGGGTACAAATAAATTACACGGAGGTTACAAGGGAGTTACAGGGAGGTTACAGGGGAGTATAACCCGAATATAACCCCCTGAATAACATCTGACGTGCTCAGCGCTGCGTACTTCTTATGTACACAAATATTTTTCCGTCTTTCACTTTCTTTCACTCTCTCCCAATCTCTCTTTTTCTTGGTTCTCCCGCTCTTGCTTTCTCTCACTCTCCGTCACTTTCTCATACACCTAACCCTCATAATCTTAATTATTAGCGGAGATCTATCAATGACGAAGCTCAAGTTCGATCAATTGTTACTCGTCGCAATCAGTATAGCTTGCCTCTTGAATTTTTGTAAAGATAAATTGAGTTTTTGATGAAGCGGCGCAGTAAAAATTCTTTTATTTAATTTCAGTCTGGTTTGGCATTGCAGATTTTCCCTGAATCTGCAATTATCAAAGTTTAGAAGGGTGTCAGTGAAAAAAAAAAAAGAATGAACATGAGATTAATAGGTGTATTTTTATATAAGAATTACAGCCCTATTGCAGTAGCGTAATTTTTTTGCCGAAGAAGGAGAGTGAAAATTAAATGTTTATAATAATGGTGAACAAGGGCTCTCCTAAGAAGAATTTTTACCTTTGGTTGAAGCTCGTGTTCGGCTCGTTATGGCTGTCCAAACGGCTCATTGCTTGCGAACAACTCGTGTTCTGCTCGTTCGCTAAGTTAACGAGCCAAACATGAACAACACAAACAAATATTTGTTCATTAGTGTTCGGCTCGTTTTGGCTCGAAATACTACTAATCAATTATATATATATATATATAATTTAATTGACTACAAGGCTACAAAGATTTATAATCAATTAAAAATACTAATTAAGAAAATATAATAAAAATTATTAAATTAGAATCAAATAATGCTTTAATATAAATAATATTTTTTAAATCTTGCCCCAACCCCTAATATATTATGACTACGTGATTAGAGTTATCAAAATGACTCTTTGTTCATGAACAGCTTATGGTCGGCTCGCTAAGCAAACGAGTCCAACACGAATATATTTTTTGAGCTCGAAATATAAACGAGTTGAACCTCGTGTTTGGCTCGTTTACACCTCTACATATCAACCAATTTCTATATATTTACATATCTTATACTTAAACTTTAGTTTTTTTCATTTAAATAACCAAAATTCTTAATATCACATCCACCAAATATAACTAGACTTTCAATAAAAGGTCTATTTTTTTGCATCACTTTATATATATATATATATATATATTTGTGTGTGTGTGTGCGGGGTGGGGGGCAGTCAGGAGAGAAGATGATTTGGTAGGCTGGGACCCACTTCAGATAGTTTGAGAGTCCACATTTATCCGTCCAATACATGTTGGTCGTGAGAAATATAACTCCATGATGGACAAAAATCAGCTGCCTTCTCAAAGGGTCACCAGGATGAACCTCACACGGACAATCAACCAGGATTCCTCATCTAGGTGGGGCGGATGTTAGGAGCCGGCTAAATCTTAGATAGATGCCCGACACCTTTTAGTCAACCCTTTATCTCTTGCAATGAAGATCTACATGGATTTTGTGTTTGTTGTTTTCTCGAATATGCATGGCTAATTTTTTTCGTTTCTTTATGAAGTAGAGATAGTGGTTTTTCATCATTATTTTCCAAGATATTTTTCCAGTAATATTTTATTGAGTTATCATGGCCTATGTTGTTGGTTAACCTAATAACTTAATTTACTTGTAGTTTGGTCAACTAGGATGTTAAAATATTTCGTGAAGCTACAACTTCTAATCTCTGTGTAGTGAAAATGAAGGGTTAATCACAAAATTTTGAGGGAATAAATATATTCCAATATAATTTTGCAATCATTTGAGAGGATCAGAACATTTATGCGGAGTGCCATTAGGATTGAGCAAACCTTTACTTCATGGATTCTAGGCTTCTTTTGACTTAGATATAGACATCATAGACATAAAAAGTAACATATCTCTGATTGTCAACAATCACGTAGTGAAACATTTAGGAAAACCACAATCACCATGATCCCTAAATTATAGAGGCTTGAGCCTCATACATTTTCAAAGAACTCTTAAGATTTTCCCCTCTTTCTCTGCTTCCTCTACCTGCGATCTATCTTGTTTCTTTAGAATTTCGGGATTCAAACCTTCTTTATAAAACCGCAATGTCAGATTCACCAGATTCGTAAACTAAAGAAACAGTTGTTAAGACTTTTATCGTGGGATCGACTCATGAGAAATTTTCCTAAGGGTTCTCTGGTCATAGTGAACCTATCAAAATTTTCTTGGATTTTTCTAAGCAGCATGCTGATTATTATGATTAATTTAAGCAAATAATGTACATAAAATTGAAAAATATTGATCTCTGTCTAGAGGTATTCTCTGAGTTTGGAAAAATCAGGAAATGTTCCTCTTGACAGAGTACAACATGCCAAAATTTCAAGTCATGGTGAAATGCCTATATGCATGGGGAATCAAAAGACTCAAAATAGTGTTTAATTAATTAAAAATAAAATATGCATCAAATGGACTTCAAATTATTTCCACATTATTCTCATCTGTTCACTGAGCAAAAAAGTATTTTTATTTTATTTTTGTGATTTTTCTACACCAAGATATGAAATTTTGAAGTTAAGGGTCATTTTTTGAATTTTTTTAATTCCCTATTTATCTATTTAAACGCGCGGCGCCACATCATCCTAGGCAGCTCTGAAGCTCCATGCGGCGCGCTCACGTACGACGCTGCCATCCACTTCAGCGCTGACTCGGCCCGCGGCTTATGTCCCGAAGCGCTGTCCGACTTCATCTTGACCGTCCATCCGATACAAGCTTGATCGACAGACGCTTCGGCTTCGTCATCGTCCCTGATAGCCTAGCCTGAGAATCATCCATCTTCCAAGCTTGATATCTCCCTCATTTCTCAACCAAATTAAGTGAATTTTTTTTTAATGCTCGTCTAGACTAGAGGAACATATCCATATGGTTAAGATGCCATGAAATCAACTCAAAGTAAATGGAGAATCTAAATAGGCTCGGGATGAGGAGTTCAATACCTTTGCTCTGAGAAGGGAAGCTTCAATCAGAGATGCTTGACACGTTCGTTGGAGACCAAGGAGGCTATGAATTGAGCCTCTTGCTGTGGTGTAAGGTATAAATATGAATTCGACCAAGCTTGATATCATGTGTTGATCAAAGTCTATGCTAGGGGCTCAGTGGAAGGGGGATTTGATGAGGTTTTGTCTTCTTTCAGTGTTGTGAAGGTGTGGGTACAAATAATTGAAGTTTGGTGGACTGTGGGAGTGTAATGAGCTATCCTGGTTTTAGGCAGAAATTTGAACTCAAAATTGGGCTTCCACAGTGGGAATCAGTGGGGGAAGATGGTTGGATTGCACTGAGGAGGTCTCAAAGAAGCTCTGTGAGTGATTTGGGAAGCTCTCTCTGAGAAAATTTCAGCACTCCCTCCATGGCCTTGGAGGTGAGCTTTTTATAAAAATGGCTAAGGGGTGGCTGTCATGACCAATTGGGGGGGTGCAATGTGGTGCTTAGGTGGAGGGCAGAGAGGCTCTAACATCTCATTTGGGTGAGGTGGCCTCTTGGTTTGATTTGGGTGAAGTTTTAAAGGGGATGTGGCCCTCGGTTTTGGCTTTTTCGGTGACTAGGCCGGAAAAATGACAGGGAGTAGAAAATTAAGTGATTAAATTTTATAAAATATATTTTTAAAATTATAAATATTTAAACCCTAAATCACTAGGTTTATCATAAAGAAAATAGTGGTCAAGTTTTTTACATCGTTGCCAAGGAAGTGTGATAGTTAATTTGACTTAGGAAAATCTTTGCTGAACTAATTTGACTTAGTTTAGAAAACTCATAGTGTTGTATTTCTGGGTGTTAAGTGGTTGTTGTGTGTTAAAATTATTTTAAAAATCTAGGAAAAAATATTTTTAATTTAGTATTAGTGCTTTGTGTGTTTTATTTTAACTTTATTATTTAGTTTTAATAGTGTTTATGTAATTTATGATCTTCAGGACTCTTGCTGTACGCTCTGAATTTGAAAGAACCATTAGAAAAATTAGAAAACAAAAAGAATCTCAACTTGTATAAGAAATGACAAATACATAACATAACAACTTAGATAATAAAACAACTAAAAATGAACCTCATCATGTATAAAGACCATTAAGGGATTACACAAACCCTACTGCAGATGAAATTCACCTTAGTATATAAACTCCTGCCGAATTTGTAGAGCACTCGCACCCAACCCGTTGAATTAATTCAGCATGAATTTTCTTGTTTTTGTCAAGTGCTGCCTATAGATTTACTCATTATATTGGAATTATGGTATCTTGGGGGGGGGGGGGATTAGAGAGTTCTCTTCTTAGGTTTTTCTCCTTTCTTTGGATTGAAACCTTAAGGGTTGATTTTCCCCTTTGAATTCTTGTGAGTTCTTGAGAGACTTGTTGTATGAGAGGAAGAGGTATTACTTTTGTGGAGAGAACAAACCATTGTTGTAAGTTTTACTTTCATTATCTTTTGCAATGAAGATTTGCATGGATTTTGTATTTGTGGTTTTCTTGAATATGCATGGCTAACTTTTTTTCGTGTCTTTATGACGTAGAGATAATGGTTTTCATCGTTATTTTTCAAGATATTTTTCAGTAATATTTTATTGAGTTTTCATGGCCAATGTTGTTGGTTAGCCTAATAACTTAATTTACTCAGTTTGGTCAACTAGGATGTTAAAATATTTCGTGAAGCTACAACTTCTAATCTCTGTGTAGTGAAAATGAAGAATTAATCACAAAATTTTGAGAGAATAAATATATTCCAATATAAATTTGCAATCATTTGAGAGGATCAGAACAGTTATGTGGAGTGCCATTAGGATTGAGCAAACCTTTACTTCATGGATTCTAGGCTTCTTTTGACTTAGATATAGACATAAAGAGTAACATATCTCTGATTGACAACAATCACGTAGGGAAACATTTAAGAAAACCATGATCACCATGATCCCTAAATTACAGAGGCTTGAGCCTCATCCATTTTGAAAGAACTCTTAAGATTTTCGCCTCTTTCTCTACTTCCTCTGCCTGCGATCTATCTTGTTTCTTTAGAATTTCAGGATTCAAACCTTCTTTATAAAACCGCTATGTCAGGTTCACCAGATTCATAAACTAAAGAAACAATTGTTAAGACTTTTATCGTGGGATCGATACACAATATTCTTTAATTGCATTATTACTTTACATGTATACTTGCGTTATATGGCCAACTTACTCCACAGTAAGTTTAGACGCATCAAGTTTTTGTCGCCATTGCAGGGGAGATGCATTAATAATTATTTATGGTGCTAGAAAAATCTTAGTTAAAAAACTTAGGATCTAAGTTTGACACTTTTATTTTCTTATTTTCTATGTTGTTTTATTTATTATTATTGCTGCATGTGTATTTCTATTGTGTTTCTTTGCAAGTGTTGAAAAAAATAAAAAGCTAAAAAATATCAACAAAGCCAAAAAGCTAGAAAAATATTTTTCTGTAAATTTATTTTTTGCTTCTTTTTGCTTTCTTTTACATACTGTGCGTTGCATTTGCATGTCAGCTTATTGATTGACTTGTGTGGGTCAGTGTGATTGTTTTCTATATAATTTTAATTTGTTTTTTTTATGCACAAGGGAGTTGAGGCTGACCTCGCCCCTTTTGACCCTGAGATCAATCACAATATTAGACGTCTTAAGAGATTGCACTTGTTTTTTGAAATACCTATTAAGATGGCCGACCCTAACACCCTCACATTGAAACCACTTAGGGAATATGCCAACCCTTCTATTGAAGAGATCCACATGAGCATAAACTACTCATCAGTAGAAACCAATAGTTTTGAATTGTGACCTGTCATAATCCAGATGGTTCAAGAAAACCAGTTTGGGGGACTTTCCTCCGAAGACTCCAACCTTCACCTAACCAATTTCCTTGAACTGTGTGCCACCTTTCGGTAAAACGGTATCCCCAATGATGTTGTTATACTGAGGTGTTTTCCCTTTTCCCTAGGAGATAAAACTAAGGTGTGGCTTAACTCCCTTGCACCAGGATCAATCACAACCTGAAATGACTTAACACAAGAATTCCTAGAAAAATACTTTCCTTCATCCAAAATTACAAAACTGAGAAACAATATTACCCCATTCACTCAAATTGATGGAGAGTCCACTTATGAGGCTTGAGAGAGGTTCAAGGAATTACATAGAAGAGCCAACATCACACCCTACCTAGTTGGCGATAATTCAAACCTTTTACAATGTATTGATAGGTTCCTTGAAATTCATAGATGATGCTCCTGCAGGAAGATCATTAATGTCTAAATCATTTGATGAAGCCTACCAACTGATAGAAGAAATGACCATGAATAATTTATAATTGCTTGCTGAAAGAGTTACACTCAGAAAATAACAAGTGTGTATGAATATGACGTGTTAGCTATCTGATACACCTAAAATATATAATATTTTTATACACATTTTTATACATATTTTTGAGATATTGTGCTTTAATGAAAAATATTTGTGTGTTTTTTCAGGTATGGATGAAAAATGCTAAAATGAGTGAAAAAGGGTCAAATTTGGAGCGGTGTAAAAATAAACTAGGGCGCTTAAGCGCACCGCACTGACGCCTATGCACTAGAGAGTCGCGCCTAAGCGCCAGATACCCCGTACTTAAGCACCAGAAGTAGTTATTTGATGATTCACTAAATTTAGACGAATTTTTGAAGAGGTGTTTGAAGCAACCCTTTATAAAAATGTTAGAAAAAATCAATGGACATGAAAATTCATTCAATTGGCTTTTGAAAGGAGGAACTTCTAGAAGATTCATTGAATGGAGACACATTTTGAAGACATACCAAGACATCATTTAAATTTTTATTAAAGAAGACTTGGATCATCAAAGGAGGAGGCCAGCCATTAGACATCCATAGCCATCATTCATCCAAGTAGCCACCGCCGCCGCCAACCACTTTCTTTTTATTTTGAGTGTTAGTTTGTATTGTGCTTTGTATTGTGAGTGAAAAAAGAGAATTCAAAGGAACTTCAAGACATTTGGTGGAGAGGATTTGAGATAAGTGTTTAAGTGTTTAGCTTTGTGACTATCCATGGTTTTAACTTAAATTTCTTGTTCATGTGCATGATTTCTACTTTTAAATTCATGTGTGGTTGTGTTTTCTCCATGGATTTTGAGTAGTTTTCTTTATCTTTTACCTTAAAATGATAAGTTATTAAGTATTGTATGGAAATTATGTGAAGTATTAATTTTTAATGTTGGATTAAGTTGTGAAGATTTTAAGCCTTACACTTCATTTACTTCATAATTTAGTTAATTAAGATGTTAATATTTTTTGTGAGTATGTTAATACCTTTTATGAGAACATGTAGGATCCAAGATGGTATTGTCTCAGTCAACAAATGGTTAGAATCACATATTGATTTCATGAATGAGAATGTAGTTCATGGGGTTGAGTGCAAATAAATTGGAAAATAAACTTTTCAAGGGTTAGTGGGCTTTAGAGTGACATACTAAAACCCCCAATTTGATTTATAGTTTTAGATTTTATACGAGATGTTATCCCCTGAGTGGAGAGAGAAGAAATAACTCTAGAGTGAGAGCTAGTATCTTCCTTACCTAATCAGTCTTTAAGATTATTCGAACTATAGATTAGCCAATGTTATTTATAACATCTTTAATAAGGGAAAAGAGTATTATTGCTCCTATTTGACACAACACATTTAACATACTTCTACAACAGAATTTTTATACTTATTACTGATTCATGATAAGAAAAAAGATGTTTTATTTATATTATATTCATCTTGCAAATATTTATTTAAGTTAATTAGTTGCTTAATTTTTTTTCATAAATAAAAAATTACAAAAAGAATTGAATTTTCATTTCTGTTATAACATCTTAAGTTTAAGTAAGAATATTTTGCTAAATAGATTTTTGTCATCTAAACTTTTTAATTTTTTTAAAGTGCATATTCAGTCTTCCCTATGAGTTCGGTATTCGGGGCTTAATCAAAATATTCTATATTACTTAATAACGATACATATACTTGCGTAGTATCCCATATTTAATTTTTATTTTTATTTGTTTCATAGTGAAAAACTTACCTAACTTTTGCTTTGGATCAAGTTTTTTATTTTGTTCCTAATTAAGAATAATTATCAAGGAAATTAAGCATATAATCACATACATCGCATTTAACATCTATATAGAAAGTCGGGATTAAGTTTTTGGCACCTTAAGCGGGGAAGCAAAATTTAGAAAATTATAAGAAAAAAAGAACTTTTTAGAAAACAAAAATTTCTATTTTTACGAAGTCTTATTTAAACTTTAAGATTTATTATAGAAATATTGTAGCGTTGTTTTTATATTAAATTCTTGTTTGTATGTTTTGATTTGATTTTATTTTGTTTTATTTTATGTGTTTTATATTAATGTATGTGTAAATCAGATTCCACAGGACTTGTAGTTTATGATTCTGAATTAGAAAAAACTATTAGAGAAATTAAAAAAATTTAAAATTACTGAAAATTTTTAAGAAATGACAAATCAAAATAATAAAAATGCTGAAGAGTTTAGACCTTTAAGAGATTATGCAAACCCTACAGTGAATGAACTACATTGTAGTATTCAAAAACTCGCTGTAATGATTAATTCATTTGAGCTTAAACCTGATATTATCCAAATTTGTATCAAATAATCAGTTTGGGGAGCACCAACTGAAGATCAAAATTTACATCTTGTCAATTTTCTAGAATTGTGTGCTACATTTACATATGATGATGTATCAGATGATACTATAAGACTTATATTATTTCCTTTCTCACTGAGGGATAAAACTAAGATATGATTACATTCGTTATCACCTGGATCTATCAGAACTTAAAGTGATTTAGCGCAGAAATTCCTTGCTAAATATTTTCTACCATAAAAAAATTGTGAAACTTAGAAATGATATTACATCTTTTTGCCAGTTTGAAGGAGAATCTATTTATGAAGCATGAGAACAATTTAAAGAACTCTTAAAAAAGTGTCAACAACATGCTACACCTGATTGGTTAATAATTCAAACTTTTTATAATGGATTAACTGGATTTCTTAGATTTATTATCGATGCTGCCGCTGCTGATTCATTGATGTCAAAACCATTTAATGACGCTTATGCTTTAATTGAAGAAATGACTACAAATAATTTTTAATGACCTTCTGAAAGAGTAAATCTTAAGAAGGTAGAGTAAATCTTAAGAAAGTAGCCAATGTTAATGAAACTAATGTTTTTGTCATGTTAGCAAATCAAGTTGCTGCAATTTTAAGGAAGTTAGACCAATTTAGAATGAATTTTTCTCAACTAATTTCCATGATTGAAGAAAATTAATTAGGCCAAATGATATATGCTCAAACATCATTAGAAACTTTGAATGTCATAAATAACAAACAAAATAACCCATATTCAAATTATGATAACCTAGGTTGGAAGAACAATCCCAACTTTAACTGGAATCATACTTCGGGTGGTAGTAATAAGCAATAGGGGAACAGTCAAGTAAACTCAATGGAAAATTGGAACAACCAAGGGAATAATAATTATAGACATACTTATCCTCTAGGTTTTAATAGTAATCCACAATTTAAAGAGAAAAAATTGTCTATAGAAGAAGTGGTGTTACAAATGAGAAATCAATTACAAAGTTAAGGAGCTACAATTAGAAATATTGATAATCGTTTGGGAAAAATTACAAATTCATTAAGTAATAGATCCCAAGGAACATTTCCTAGTAATATAATAGTAAATCCAAAAGACCAGAATAAAGAGCAAATAAAAGCCGTTCAACTTAGAAGCAGAAGAAAATTGGAAGTTAGAGTTAAAAAAGAGATTGAAGTGTAGAGAGAAGAGATTGAAGAACTAAAAGAGGACGCTCCGAAAGGTTTAGAGAGACCTATTTCTCCACTTAAAGTTGACTTAGAAAAATCACCACCTCCATTTCCTCAGAAGCTCCGACAACAAAAGTTGGAAAAGAAATTTTCAAAATTTATGGAAATTTTTAAGAAGCTTACAATTAATATTTCATTTGTTGAAGCTCTAGAACAAATGCCAAACTATGTGAAGTTTATGAAGGATATTCTTAATAGGAAAATGAAGTTCGAAGATAATGAGACTATTGCACTTAGTGAGGAATGAAGTGCTATAATTCAGATAAAACTTTCTAAAAAGCTTAAAGATCATGATAGCTTTACAATTCCATGTGCAATAGGAAACATATTTTATGGGAAAACTTTATGTGATTTAGGTGTTTATGTGATTTAGGTATGTGATTTAGGTGCAAACATCAACCTTATGTCATTATTGATATTTAAAAGATTAAGATTATGAGAAATAACCCCTACTATTGTAACTCTGCAATTAGCAGATCAATCAAAAACATATCCTAAAGGAGTTATAGAAGATGTCCTAGTGACAGTGGATCAATTTATCCTTCCTGCTGATACTAGATATGGAGGAAGATAAGGAGATACCTATCATTTTGGGGAGATCTTTTCTACCCACAGAAAGAACAATGATAGATGTGCATAAAAAAGAATTAACTATGCGCGTCAATGATCAAACGATTACTTTTAATATTTTCAAATCAATGAATTACCCTATAAAAGTTAAAGATGATGAATGTTATAGAACGGATGTGATAAGATATTTAAGTGAATGTTATTTCAAAAAAACTTATGAAGAAAAATATGAAATGAAAGAGTTGGAACACAAGCAAGAAGAATAATTAGATCAATTTGAAGATTTATATAATGAAGATTCAAATTATGTTCGAGAAAATTTTGAAGTTTCGTACACAACAGAAAAATATACATCTTTTTGTCCATCAATTGAAAAACCTCCTGAGCTTGAGTTGAAGTTACTTCCTGAACATTTGAAGTATGCCTTTTACGTGATTCCTTTACATTATCTGTTATAATTTCCACAAAATTAACTACAGAAGAAGAATAGAGTTTGATGAAAACTTTAAAGATTTACAAGAAAGCATTTGGATGGACAATTGTTGATATAAAATGAATCAATCCTTTAATTTGTATGCATAGAATTCATATGGAAGATAACTACAAACCCAGAGCTGACCCTCAAAGGAGATTGAATCCTATTATGAAAGAAGTTGTTAAGAAAGAAATTTTAAAGTGGTTAGATGCTGAAATTATCTACCTTATTTCAGATAAAGCATGAGTTAGTCTGATTCACTGCGTTCCTAAGAAATGAGGAGTAACTGTGACTTTTAATGAACATAACAAGTTAATACCAACAAGACAAATCACAAGATGGAGAATATTCATTGATTATAGAAAATTAAACATCGCCACTAGGAAAGATCATTTTACACTACCCTTTATAGATCAAATGTTAGATAGACTAGTTGGGCATAAATATTTTTATTTTCTGGATGGATATATTGGTTATCACCAAGTACAAAAAGCTCTTGAGGATCAAGAGGAAACAACTTTACTAGTCCTTATAGTACATTTGCCTTTAAAAGAATGCCCTTTGGTTTATGTAATGCACTTGCTACATTTCAAAGATGTATGATGGCTATTTTTTGTGATTTAATTGAAAAAGGGATTGAAGTTTTTATGAATGATTTTTCAGTGCTTGGAACCTCATTTGCATCATGTTTAGAACATTTACCAAACGTTCTTAAGCTCTGTGAAGAAGCAAATTTAGTCAATACTTGAGAAAAAAAAGCTAATTTATGGTAGTAGGAGGAATAATTTTGGAACATTAAATTTCAGAGAATTGTATGAAAGTAGACCCTGCAAAAATTCAAGTGATCACTAATTTACCTCTCCCAACCAGTGTGAAAAAAATTAAGAGTTTTTTAGGACATGTTGGATTCTACAAGCGATATATTAAAGACTTATCAAAAATTGTTAAGCCTTTATGCCATGTACTTGAAAAAGATGCAAATTTTAATTTTGATAAAGAGTGCCTAAAAGCTTTTGAATTATTAAAGGAAAAATTAGCCACCTCACCAAAAATTATTTAACCAGATTGGGGAAAACTTTTTGAATAAATGTGTGATGCTAGTGATTATGCTATTGGAGCTGTTTTAGGACAAAAGCATGATAAGATTTTCAAGGTTATCTACTATGCTAATAGAACTCTTAATAAGACTCAAATTAATTATACCACAACTGAGAAAGAGTTATTATCAGTAGTATATACTTTTAATAAATTTAGATCATACTTTATTGGAAATAATGTATTGTGCATACAGATCATTCTACTATTAAGTATTTAATGAGAAAGAATGATGTAAGAAAAAGAATGATGTAAAACCAAAACATATAAGATGGATATTTCTTTTGCAAAAAAAAATGACTTTGAGATAAAAGATAGAAAAGAAGTTGATAATCAAATTGCTGATCATCTGTCCAGGCTTAAATTAGAGAAACACTCAGTATTGAAAAGGAAATTGATGAACATTTTCCAGATGAAAAATTCTTCAATGTTAGTGAGTGGTGTGTTCCATGGTGTGTAGACATTGTGAACTTCATTGTTAGTGATATTATACCCTATGAAATAACATACCAATAAAAGATAAAATTTTTTTCTAAAGCTAAGACTTATTTTTGGGATGACCCGTTTTTATATAAATAAAGAAATGATCTTATTATTCGAAGATGTGTACCTTTAGAAGAAACTAATGAAATTATCCAAAAATGCCATAATTCTGATTTTGGGGGATATTTTGGTGTTGATAAAACATCATACAAAATTTTACAATCTAAATTTTATTCAATCTTTAAAGATGTTAACGCTTATATCCAAACTTGTGATCGATGCCAATGAGTAGACAATATTTCTAGGAGGAACGAGATGCCCCTCAATTATATGTTAGAAGTTGAGATATTTAACGTTTGAGGATTAGACGTTTGAGGATTAGATTTCTTGGGGATTATATTTCATGGGAGCATTTATACCATCAATTTTGAAAATTTATATATATTGTTAGCAGTAGACTGAAATAATTGAAAGAAGAGAAGAAGACTTGCTCCAAATGGACAGAAATTGTTGCTTTACCTCAATGTGATGCTCAAAGTGTTGCAAAATTTTTGAGAACAAACATATTTTGTAGATTGGGGATGCCGAGAGTAATCATAACTGACGGGTGAAGTCATTTCAGAAATATAATAATGGAGAAGTTATTAAAAAAATATTATATTAACCAACCATAAAATTATTACTGTTTATCATTCTCAGACAAGTGGTTTGACTGAATTATCTAATCGTGAAATTAAAAGAATATATTGAAAAAATCTGTAAATCCAACCAAAATGGATTGGTCAGTCAAACTTGACTATGCTTTGTGGGCTTATAGAACTGCATACAGAACTCCTATAAGAATGTCCCCATATAGGCTAATATTTAGGAAAACGTGTCACTTACCAGTTGAACTTAAGCATAAAGCATATTATGTTATTAAATAATTTAATTACAATTTAAAGGATGCATGTGAGAAAATGTTATTGCAATTAAATGAGCTTGAAGAGATAAAAAATAAATCTTATGAAATTGCTAAGATTTACAAAGAAAAGATGAAGATGATGCATGATCAGATGATTCTTACTAAAAATTTTCAGCAAGGGCAACAAGTTTTGCTTTATAATTTAAGGTTAATATTATTTTCGGAAAAAATTAAGTCTAGGTGGATGAGCCAATTTATTGTGATGAAAGTTTATCCCTATGGAGTTGTGGATATCAAAGATCCTAAAACTGACAAAATATTCAAAGTGAATGGTCACAGGTTGAAATCCTACTTTTTAGGTGACCAACTTAAATTAAATGATTTTATGATGTTGGGTCAACCAGAATAAGCATTGGTTACGTCGGGCTGACGACGTTAAACCAAACACTCTATGGAAGACAACCCATAGTTATCTGTGTGTTTGTTTTTTTTGTTATGTTGTTGTGTGTGATTTAGAAGATTATGATAGTATTTTGAATATATAATGATTTAATAATTATTCTAAGACGTTAAAAGAAGACTTAGACATGTTAGAACACGTATTTGAATGTTAAGTTGACCTGTGCTAAATTGAGCACCAGCGCTTAAGCGCCAATATCCGGCGCTTAAGCACGTCAGTTAAAAAACATGTGTGAATTTCAATTTTTAGAAGTTTTAGCTGAGATTTGGTTGGCTCTAACGTGGAAGACAGTTCTAAGACGTGCTTAGGAGTTTTAGGAGTTTAGAGCCTATAAATAGAAGGGTATGAGGAGACGTCTCACCACACTTCCATTTAACCCTAAATTCTAGTGAAAAAGAGAGAGTTTTGGAAAAATGTCATCTTGGGAGAGTGATTTAAAGAAGGAGGAAGCAATGAGAAAGAAGTTTATTAGTCAGAGTGCGCAAGAGTTATACAATGGATTCCTCGTCGTTAATATCGAAGGGATAATAGAGAAAATCACTAAAATTGAGGCTGACATAGCTTCAATTGATGCAAAAGTGATGAAAGTTAACTCATATCTGGATCATATGATATGACAACTTAAGATGCATTTTTACCATACCGGTTTTATAAAAGAAGCAAACAAGACTATGTACTTGAAGAACAAGTGGATTGAAAAAAATTCAACCAGAGTTATTAACCATCGTCCGTTATTTAAGATTTATATTCCAAATGCTGAAGGAGAGACTAATGATAGGCCAGGATTTGTTCCACCGACTCGAGAATGGAATTAAGTTAGTGGTTTAGTGTTTATGTGTTTAGTGTTTGTTGCTTAATGTTAAGTGTGTTTAGTATGATTTTAATGTGATGATTGTCTAGTGTTTGTGTTAGGAATTTTCTCATCCAAAACTATTTGGATTGAGAATTTATGTATTTAAAAATATTTGTAATCATTTGTGAATGAATATAAGTATTTGTTTGTGTGAAATTTCGTGTTATTTTGCGTTGAATTGAATTATTTAAGATTGGAGAATCTTGAGTCAGAGGAGAGATGAAAGGGAAGAAAATTGTTATTAAAGAATTATGAGACCATGTAGGGTTGGTTGAATTAGGCTAGGAGTACATTTCACTTAAATCGAAAAAATCAAAATTTATGCACTGGCGCCTAAGCGCTAAGACCCTTTCATGCACTTAAGTGCTGCCTAAATCGAGAGACAAACGCCTAAGCGCTAGCCATTTGCACATATGAGCCGATTCATGAAAATCGGTCTGCGAACTGTTTTAAGTGACAAATCGATCCGAAAAAGCCATTATCACACCTTGCCTTCGTCTTCAACCTCGAGATTTCGTGATTTTGGAGTTAGGGCTTACCATATTTTGAAGATTTCTTGATGGTTTGGAGTAAGAATTGCTAGATTTGATATCTTTGAGGTAAGAGCTCCACTTCTATGTAAAAACTTTTGATTTTCGCCATGTATTTTAAGCACATTCATGAGCTACCCAAAAATCACTATTCATGATAAAAATTTGAGAAAAAGCTATGAAAAATACATGGATTTGGTAGTTTAAGCTTTTAAAAGTTAAATTTAGTAATTTAGAGTTGAATTTGGAATTTATTGCGAATTTTATACAATTTTTTTTTTTTAGAAATGACACCAAGAATGAAAAGGAGCAAAGGAAAGAGTCAATTAAATTCAAGAAAGTTTGTTAGTTTGAGAGCTCAAGATCGATATAGTGATGCCTTACAATCGAGGAAGTTGATTCTTGAGCGGTGTTTTAAAAGTCCGAGAGGAGCTGTGGAAGATTTGATTGTTCGCCGCCAGTAGGAGCGGTTCTGTTGTTTTTCTGCTATTGCAGTGATTTCTGTTGTGAGGAGTTCTATGTGAATCTCCTTGAAGCTGAAGGAGTCATGGTGAGGGAAAAGACAATGTTTTTTTCACCTGAGGTAATAAATCAATTTTATCATTTGCCCCCAAGCACTTTGTGTTTTTATTCGAATTATAGTCCTACTGATGAGGAGCTAGATGAGATTATTTCATCTTTGACTGCTGGAAGAGGACTTTGAAAAATTACAAATGAAAGGAGAGTTAACTTTTTAACTTCAAAGTTGGATGCCACTGCAAATGCATGACATTATTTTATTTCTGCTTGTCTGCCTACAAATCATCTTAGTGAAGTGACCCGTGATCGAGCAACTTTGAACTATTGCATCCAATAGTTCAAGACCATCAATATTGGAGCTTTGATTCATGGAGTTATTACCAGATCTGTCGTCGTTACTACTACTGCAGGTTTGAGATTTGCATCCTTGCTCTTTTCTTTATGGGAGCAGGTTGGAGTTAGATTTGACAGCTAGGAAGAGACTTGCAACCTCTTAAGCCCATTACCAGTGTGAATGTGAAATCCTATTCACATCACTCCATTTTTGCCTGGAAAGGAGGATTTTCTAGTAGTTCTGTTGTTTCTACGTCGCGAGCTTCTACTTCACGTGCTTCTACATCTCAGGGTCAGACTTCTGGGTGTGATTCTCAGTCACAACTATTACAGAGGATTTTGGACAATGTCAACTACACTGCGGATAAGGAATCAAATTTAGAACATTTTGCAGAGCATATGGATGGATACATGAAGAGACATAGTGATTATGAGAGTGAATTCAACTTAACTATGGAAAACCTCATAAGAGGGAATCAGGATGTTGTATTTCCTCAATATGCTAGATATCCACCATACAAGCCTGCAACTACTTGGCATAGTGATGAGGATGATTAGCTTGGATCTATAGTTTTGTTTGATTTTTAGTTTATGTGTTGTTGTGAAATGTTGATGGTGCAACTATTCTGTACTTTTTGTTGTGTTTTTAGTTGTTATTATTGAGACTGTCAGGTTTTTATTGTGCTTTATTTAGTAGACACTACTACGATGTAATTGTGTTTTTGTGAGTAGTTATTATGTATGTGTGGTATTAATTATGTTAACTGTGTTGTTTATTGTAGTTAGTTAGTTTGTACTGAACTTAATTCTGGATCTTAGGAAGGTTTAGAATATAACTAACTTTTTACTTAAAAGCTGCATGTTTAAAATTTTCAATTCACTACCAAATATTTTTATTTATGTTGCAGTCATGTATATTTGTTAGTGTGTTTATTTGCTTTTATGTTATACTTCATTGCATAGAAGTCTAATGAATCTCTACATGTTAAGTAAATTAAAATTTGATCAATTTAATTTTTACTCTTGTCTTTAATTTTTTATTCAATTATAATAATTAAAACATAATTTAAAAAAATCATGAAATTTTGTTCAAGTGTCCCTCTGACCTAGGTGAACCTTTAATAATTATGTCATGACCAAAAATCTTGTTTTGATAAATTAAATAAATTAATATTGAAAAATCCTATTTTTGAATTAAAATAATTATATAAATCAAATAGAAAAATCTAAAAGACCTTCTCCTCTGATATTTTAATTAACACCTGATTAAGTCTCCATGAAAATTTCAAGGTCACTTGAGTTTCATTTGATAAGTTATATGATAGAGAGGCCCAAGGGCAAAATATTAATTTTGAATTTTTAATGCCTTAATTCAATTTTAGGATTAATCAAGGGTAAATATGTAATATTGATTATAATAAGGTCTTTTGGGTTTTTGAAATATGAAGGGCTAAGAGGTAGAAACCAATTTGTCATCTTTTTCATGATAAGGGTAAAATTGTAATTTTGATAATTGTCATGATTTGGAAGATAATTCAATTAAGATGATCCAAAGGTATTGAGCCAATGTATTGCACTTAAGTTATAAAGATAATAATTCACTCATTTAAAACCCACTAATTGATGATTGGATGCTAAGTATGATATTAATGAGAATTAAGACTTCATTTTACTTAATATTTAATTATTAAAAAAATTAAATTAAATTAAAAATAAAAAGAATATTAAAATCAAGAGGGCCAATTTCAATATCGATTAATTAGGATTGATATGTAAAAATTGTCTTAATTAGGATTATAAAAGATGAACTTAATTAATTGATAAACACATTCAAACACCTACTTTAAATCCGGGCATTAAAGTCCTTAATGAATTTGGACTTGCCCTTTCGGGCACCTATTCATATAGTTGTCAAATGAAATGTTAAGTGACTATCTAACTACCTTCATTTCTTGGGATAGTTGAAATATCAAGGTTCACCGAGCAATGAGATAATTCAATTTTGAGATGATTAATGGGAACAATATAATAAGTTCAAAATGAACTTGCGACATTTCAAGGGATTTTAAAAGTTGTTCAGGGTCGTGTCACGAACATTTTAAGATCTCCTAGATATTTTGAAGGACGATTGAACTTATTATATTTTTGTTCTAGGAAATCATCTACTAAGATCTTCAGTGACTCACCGAGTCATGACTTGGGGTTTGTTAGATACGCCTTCAACTATTCTGGCTTTTCCTATTTTATTTAATTTCCTGCAAATATATATAAATGTTGCAAAAGCTAATCTTTCAGTGAGAATAAAGAAAAGATGACAGGTACACATTTACAATTTTATTCATTTTTTGTCATTTTATTGACTGCAATTTACTCATGCTTTAAAATATTATACATGTTTGGTTGTGGATTTTACATTAAATCTAAACCAAACTCTTTCAAAGGTAACCATAAATCCTTTGAAATATCATAAAACTTAAAATTTCATTTTGAATTTACGGGAGTCCATCGAACGAGGTAATTCACGGTTGCTAACGAGATCTCTCCAATTTAAATAGGTGTAACAACTTGTTTAAACTAAGTAAATTTAAAAGAAAATAGTGGTACCAGAATGAGGGAACAGTTGGATCCTAACTGGTGTCGCTCTAATCAACTTTAACCCCCATACTTTAAAACATATGTTAAAACCTTTTAAACCTTAGACTTTAGGATTGCTACTTTGTCGAGGAGCTTGGAGCTAACTCCGTAGGCAGTAATCTACAATAGCAATCTACAACAACACATATTTCTTTAGAATTAAATAAATAAGTCATAAGACTTTAAGGTTGTTTGTCTAGTGTAACATAAATCCTTACTTTATCTTTAGGCCTTTGTATAACACTGCTATACATTTTAAACCCTAATTTGTCTTAGGTTCCGATGTTGTCTTTCGACACAACCTAAATCCTCACATCTTCCAGGCTATTTGTATGCATGTAAGTCCAAATTAATAAAATTGGCAAGATATAACATTTAAATAAATTTTTTTCTCGAAACTGAAGCCAAACTATATGATAGCTTGAAAAGTACCGAGGTTCTCCTCAAGATCTGTGACAACCCGTTCCTCTTATTTGGATTCCATAACAATGTTCTAAATTTGAGTTATTCCCCTTTGACACTCCTTTGGTCCGATCTTTCGAAAAGTCCTACCCTTTAAAATTCTTGAAGACAGTATTCCATGATCTAAATCGAGAGTTTTATTAGGTGACTTCGATTATCTAAAATGTAATTACTATAGGGGCTTACCTATATAAGAAACTTTAAGAACTCAGCTTAATATAAACCCTATTTAATTTTTTTATATTAAATAGCGGAATTTGTCGGTCAACATAAAAATAGTTTTTTGCAGACTTAAACTTATGTCGTAAATTCTTTAGTTTATTTAATTGAGCACCCTATAGGGGCTTACCTATATAAGAAACTTTAAGAACTCAGCTTAATATAAACCCTATTTAATTTTTTTATATTAAATAGCGGAATTTGTCGGTCAACATAAAAATAGTTTTTTGCAGACTTAAACTTATGTCGTAAATTCTTTAGTTTATTTAATTGAGCACCACTAGTAAGTAATGTGTCTACCCCTCGGGATATATGCATTGCTTGCGGTGTTGTGCTCGATCATTTAAACTAATGCATTTATGAGATTAGTTCGATCTCATATTTTCAAATTTTAAAATATTATTTTTTTCAAAATTACATATATAAGCAATCGATAATTTCTATTTTGACGATTGACAACCTATTCCATTACAGCGCGCCCGCGCTCAGTCTACTGAAACTAATTTTGCATGAATTTTCTTGCCTCTGTAGAGCTCTGCCTATATATTCACTCATTAAACCACTTTACAGTATCTGGGGCGGCTGGAGGCTGTAAGAAATGAGAGATTTTGATTAAAGAGAATTCAAGTTTTCTCCTTCCTTAGGATTGAAACCTCAAGGGGATTTTTCCCTTTGAGTTCTTGAGGAACTTGTTGTATGTGAGAAAGATGTACTGCTTTTGTGGAGAGAACAAGCCATTATTGTAAGTTGTACTTTCATTTATCTCTTGCAATGAAGATTTACATGGATTTCATGTTTGTGGTTTTCTGGACTACGCAGAGCTAAACTCTTTTTCGTGCCTTTGTGATGCAGGGAATGATTTTTCATTGTGTTTTTCCGAGATATTTTTCCCGTAACAGCTTCTTGAGTTTTTGTGGCCTATATTGTCGATTAACCTAATAATTTAATTTACTCTTGGTCTGAACAACTAGGACATTAAACTATTTCGTAAAGCTACGATTTCTAACTGTTGTGTAATGAAAATGAATGGTTCACCATGAAATTCCGAGAAAATAAACATTCCAATGGAATTTTGCAATTATTCGAGGGGATCAAAACATTTATGCGGAATGCCATGGGGATTGAGAAAACATCAGTTTCATGGATTCTAGACTTCTATTGGCCTAGACATAAACATAAGGAGTAACATATGCCTGATTAACAACAATCACGTAGGGAAACAATTAAGAAAACTACAATCACCACAATCCCCGAATCACAAAGGCATGGGCCTCATCCATTTTGAAAGAACTTTTGAGATTTTTCCCACTTTTTTTGCTTCCTATGCATGCGATCTATTTTGTTTCTTTAGGATTTTAGGATTCAAACATTCTTTGTGAAACCACCAAGCTAGGATCATCAGATTCGTAGACTAAAGATTTTTCTGTTGAAATAATTATTAAGAATTTTCTCATGGGATCGATATGTTGTACTCTTTAATTGTATTATCACTTGACACATATGTTTGTGTTGTGCGACTGACTTATTTTGCGGTAAGTTTCAGCGCGTCAATAATATTTTGATACATTTGCATTTGCATATCATTCATTGTTCGCACATGTCATATGAATGCATCATCCTTAGCATTTACATCTACATTTTTGATGTACTTGCCATGAGCATATGTTATTATATGACCATGATGAATGTTTGCTTGACATATGGATATGGATAACTCAGCTAGCACTAGCCCATCTCATATATGATTTGGTGTGAGTCATACTACATAGCGTTTGACACCATTATAATATATTGTTTATATATACACAATCACATCACCTAATGTGATCGTGTATCACACAGATTTTTGCTTGCCTATCATGCACGATCGTTTACCTCACACGATCATGTTAAATAAGCAAGTCACACATATTTATACATTTGATTTGGTATTTGTGCTTACCTAGCATAACATTCACACCTAAATCATCATTTTGTGCTTGAATTTAATTGCTCACGCCTAATTAGAGTATTCACATCATGAAAAACCACTTAGCATATCACTCATATCTGCTCACACATGGCTCGAGCCGTGGTGTTATACTAAACTACCATGCATTCTTACATCATTGTTGCGTTATTCAATATTGATGACAAATAACCTTTTTTTATACATATGACCCAATGTTGATCATAATACTTTTATGAGCATTACTTACGAGTATATCTTAACGAGTAATTTGAATTATTACACTTCAATCAACATGTGTATGATTGTGTTAATGATTTAAGAGATATAATATATGTCACTTTGATCCATTTTTTAAAAAATTCATATTACCATTATCCATCACATTTTAAATATATTTTTAAACTAAAGCATCCATAATTTAGACAATACGTAAGTTCAAGCTTTAAAATGTATTTTACTTCAAATCCTTAACTTTCATGCCATGTATTAGATCTCTTAGATCTTTAGAATGACGATAGTGTTAGTGACCCCATCAAAACCATACAATAGCCTCTACCATATTTATGCACACAAATATGTATATGTAAATATAGCACTTTGCTCTAGATTTTTGCTAAGAATAAGGTAGAGTGTAGTTAGGTTTTTCTTATGTATGACTATTATTTCTTGATTTGCACATAAATAGTTTTTGTATGATGCCATTCGTGTGTTTACTAGGTGTGAGACTTGCACACTAGTAAATTAGGGGTGATCTTATTGTAGGGAGCCATATACAAAAAGGAGGAGTAATCATGATTTAAGCTAAATCTTTTCTACATACCCTACTTAGTTCTTTTCTCATCAAGCATAATTCATTACACGATTGCATGAAAAAACATGTGCAAACATTTTCATTGTAGGATGAGTTTTTTAAAAAAATTTCACAAGTATGTTGCCTAAAGTCCTTAGGTTGGAGTTTGCATCGTAACTAAAATACAAGCACGGGTTTCAAGACACTTGAAGTGCGAAACCACATGACGAGGACCAAATGCAGCATGCCTGTGACTCATACCTTAACTTTGAATTCATATTGTTGTATAAAATGTATGATCATACATGCATATGCGGGGTTTGATCACTATTTTATCTTTTTGGGATATGTTGCCCACCCAATGACCATGACTTGTTTATTTTTTTTTTATTCATGAGTTTTGCTGATTTTTATGCTGCGTGTTGAATTTTCTCTTTATTCTAATTGTGGTTTGTCTGGGCTCTTTGCATTTGTGCTTAGGCTCTTTAGGATAAAAATCATTTCTACAAAATCCTAATAAAAGATTTATCTTAATTAAAATTTAAGATTAAACTTGAACCAATTTTAAAATCAGCAATTAACTTTATGCTTTACATTTCTTGCATGGCTTTTGGGTTTAGATTTAAAATGGTTCTGCATACATGGACATATCTCTAGTCATACCAACAAGGCCTCCACATTAAGAACTTCTTTAAATAATTGCATCATATTTACATGTTCCGAGGAGGAGTACTATCGCTCTTCCTAGCTAACTAGCCAAGCATATGTTTACACGCTCGGGTGGTTGTCTAGAATGACTATAATGTTAGAGTCTCCCCAACCCATACAAGATGCAAGTCTTTTGTTTGATGGTTCAGCTTTGTAGCCAAGCCATTTTTTTCTCTTTCATTCCAGAGGCTTTTTGACTATTTTCTTCGTATGTATAAATCTCACCTCTATGAATTCCATCCAATTAGGGCCATAGGAAAATAGATGTTTCCTTCTCTTGACTTTAGAGCTATCGAAATTTCTTTAACGATGCAACACATAAGTTGCTGATAATGGATCTTTGGTAGGGTTGGGTGGACTACCTCCATAACGAGGTAGATTTAGATCTTAATAGCTTTGGATGATAGATCTAGGAAATCTTAACCCGACTATCTCTACCTATTTAGGATTTTTTTGACCTATTTTATTGATACACCTCCTTAAGCCCATTTTATTTCTTTGACAAATCATTGATGTCATTTCGTAGGCTCAGTTTTTTCATTTGGTTGCCGCCCGTTTGGGATGACAATGTTAATCCTTGATATTCTATTCATTAGTTATCACAAAATGTAAGCATAATTTCATTAATAAAAGGTATTCTTAAGTATTCCCAAGATGTAATTAACCAAAAAGATATATTCCTTTGAGAGTTTCTCTCTCTTTTTGATTCCTCCTCTTCTCCAAATCATTTTGAGGGTCTAAGAAAAGGGTTATTTCAAAATTAAGAAATATAAAAAACAAATTAGATAAACCAACAACTCTGAATTAAGAAGAACCAAAACATGAATCCTCTCCCATGCTCAGCTCGTGTTCGGCTCGTTTATATTTCGAGCTCAAAAAGTGTGTTTGTTTTTGGCTCGTTTGCTTAACGAGCTGAACACGAGCTGTTCACCAACAAAGAGTCCTTTTAACAGCCCTAAGCATGTATCCATAAGACAATAAGAGTTTGAACAAGATTTAAATATTATTATTTATATTAAAACATCATTTGAATCTAATTTAATAATTTTTATTATATTTTCTTAATCAATATTTTAATTGATTATAAATCTTTATAGCCTTATAGTCAATTAAATTTTTTTATATATATAAACTTGATGAGTAGTATTTCGAGCCAAAACGAGCCGAACACGAACAAACACGTCTTAGTTCGTGTTCAGCTCGTAAACTTTTCGAACGAATTTAACGAGCCAAACACGAGCTTCTTAACGAGCCGAACACGAGTTGTTCGCGAACAACGAGCCGTTTTGACAACCCTAGCTGGACCTGGTGTAGGTTTGTGAAGCGATTGACTTCTAATGTCATTTTGAACCGAAGACCTAGCAAATGCTTCTCGCTCCTGTAGCTGCCGACCATCGTCGACTATCATTTTTCAACCACAGCTTACCAAGCATCGTCGACCACCGTCGACTGCCCCATGCAGAGTCCAAGAGGTATGTTATGGAGTAACGAAACACTATGCAGAGTAACCATCAACACCGAGGAGTAACGAAACATCTTACAGAGCAGTGCATCGTCTAGAGCATGATGCAACAACGTGCTGTATAGGCTCTATACCGAGCCTCCGCAATTACTCTCAACTGCTACTGCTCACGACAGCTATTGCAAAATGATTCCTTTGGCCTACAAACATTGTACTATGTAACTTTTTCCCACCTTTGGGAGAATGACATGAACATGCAATCATTAACTTAAAGTAGATCATTTCAGTTGGGCTATGCCCCATTGCATTTTTTTTCGAGCTTTTCACATAAAAAAACTTATACTATATCTACCAACTATTTTTATGATCCGAGTGTGAGATGGACTTTTGTTCAAAGCTAAGATGCTAAAAACAACTCTAATGTCATAAATCTCTCAACATATATCAACAATACAAATAATTTTTTATGTGACGTTAAAATTTTGAATGTCATGCATATCACTATGAAAATTTAGATGTTAAAAAATAAAAAAAAAAGAAAACAAGATCTAAAAAAATGGAAGGAACTCAGATGAGTAAGGCATCAGATCAACTCACGGTAGACTAAAAAATTGATGAGCCACCAGCGGCTAAAACTGGGCAGCAATCATCAAAATACCATGATCATTTCCAACATTTCCTCACAGTTCCTTAACATACAAAACAAATATAACGAGAAAGAGGGGAAAAATAGCCATTAAACTCGGTGAAAGCAAAAATGGTACAAGTCGAGATATTTCATAGGAGAAAACGCCATCAAAACTAGGCCAAAGCTATAATCAGGAAACCCTAGCAATCTTGGAAAGAGAAGAGGATTCAAGAAGCAAAGATACCAGCGATCTGAGTTCCGAGTTCATCGTGCTAAATAACGATGTCAAACACCAACACCGTCCCGTCTCCACCTCGAAGCAGTTGAAAACCCTAGCGCGAGACTTATTGGCTCAGTCACGTATTATATAGATCCGAACTCCGAACCGAAGCTTGCTCCGGTCTCAGTAAAATAAACTGTGGGATTCTGAAAATTCGGATTCGGTAGGTTTTGAAAAATTCCGTAAATTCTAAATTTTACTGAACATTTCAACTCATTTGAGATTTAGTAAATCCGATTTTACAGAATTTACTAACTCCTGATTAGGGCTGTAAACGAGCCGAGCTCAATCCTCAGGGTCGGCTCGTTCGGTACCAGCTCGTGTTTGAAATCAGCTCGTATTCGAAATGATTCATGAAGGGTGTGTTGGTGTTCTGCTTGAGTTTGACTCAAATTCGGCTCGAAATTGGAGGAATCAAAAAAGGAAGATGTCTCAGAAGAGGAAGAGGAAGAGGAAGAGAAAGAGAAAGATGAAGAACAAATCCTAAGCTCTCGCCGTCGAAACTTATGACTCAGAAGAGGAGGAGAGCGGCGAACACAAACGACAAATCCTAAGCTCTCGTCCATTGCCTTTCACGATTTTGAGAGGAAGGAGTCGGAAGAGGGAGAAGCAGCCGCCAAACGCCTTTTTCACGATTTTGAGAGGAAGGAGAAGAGTCGACGAGAGCTTAGGGTTAGATATATATATAAGTTATAATATATATATATATATATATTATAACTTATATATATATCTAACCCTAAGCTCTCGTCGACTCTTCTCCTTCCTCTCAAAATCGTGAAAAAGGCGTTTGGCGGCTGCATTTTTTTATTTTAAAAAAATTTAATTAATTATAATTTATAATATTTAATTTTATGAATATGTATTATGTATATGTGTATATTTATTTATTTATTTATTTTCGAGACAATTTAAACTGAATGCAAGCGAACAAATGTTTGTTCGTGTTCGGCTCATTTATATTTCAAGCTTAAAATTTTTTTTATATTCGGCTCGTTAAATTTAACGAATGAGCCAAATACGAGCTGCTTAATGAGCCGAACATGAGTTGTTCGCGAACAACGAGATAAATTGACGGCCCTAGTCCTAATACTTTTAATCTTATATGTTGCCAGGAAGCAGTGGCCCAACTTCAGCTAGAAGCATCCGTTTCTAAGTGACTCTGGCCATGACCACCACCTGTTCGCCAAAATGCCTGACCCAAAAATTATCTCGTGGACGCGCACGATATCTTCTTACATCAAAAACGGCCACGCAGAGCTCGGGCTGCGGGAATTTCGTCGGATGTGCGAATGTGGTCTGAGACCTTCCGAGTATGGCTTATCGCTTGCTCTCAAGGCCTCCCGCCTTGCACGTGAACCTACCACTGGCATGCTTCTCCATGGCCGAACAATCAAAGCCGGGTTCGACGCCAATCCATTTTGCAGCACTTCCATTCTTGATATGTACTGTAAGTATGGTTACATGAATGAAGCTCGACTTTTCTTTGACCAAACTATAGTAAAATGCGAAGCTTTGTGGAATTCATTCATCGATGGATATTCGCGGCATTCAGATGCTCAAGAGCCCGTCGCATTGTTTCACCAGATGCTACTTTCTTGTACTTCTCCAAATTGTCATACTTATAGCATTTTCATCAAGTTTGGGGCAGCAAATTTTGACATTGGTTTTGCGAGATTCTTGCATGGTCGAGTTATTAAGATTGGTTTTGAAAGTGATTCTTTTGTTTGTTGCGCTCTTATTAATGCTTATGGGAAATTTCAGGAGCTAGCTGATGCTTGCAGCTTGTTCTGGGGTATGGAAGAGCGCGACGATGTTGTTTGGTGTGCATTACTAGCAGGTTTGCAGCAAGGTGGTGAGGCTGAGAAAGCTCTCGATGTGTACCTTGATTTTGTTTCAGATGGTCATAAGCTAGATCCCTTTATGTTTTCTACCTTATTTAATATATGCTCTGATTTGGGAGCTGTTTGGCTTGGTTTGCAGTTGCATTCTTGCTTGCTGAAGTCGGGGCATGAGATGGACGCTTTCATTGGGAGTGCTTTGATTGACATGTATGTTAGTTTTGGAATAACCCACGATGCATATAAAAGCTTCCTTGGAACGGCAGAGAAGAGTGGAGTGATCTATAGTACAATGATTCATGGTTTTGTTTGTGATTCAGAGTTTGTTGCTGCAGTTGATATGTTGATTTTGATGGGGAAGCTTGGCATGGTTTTTGATCGCTCTACCGTTGCTTCTATGCTGAGAGCTTTTTCAAGTCTAGATATGCTTGAAGAAGCCAGGGCTATCCACTGTCACATTGTGAAAACATTGGGGGAGAAAGATCTTATTATGGGAAACAGTCTTATAGAGATGTACTCAAATTTCCGGGCAATTGATGAAGCTGTTAAGGTATTCATGGCTATTGAAGTGCCTAATGAGTTTTCATGGACTAGCCTAATGCTGGGCTATGTTGAAACACAGAGAAATGACGAAGCTTTTCAATTGTATCATATAATGCTGTCATCATGTTCAACTAAACCAAATGAGTACACACTTGTTGCTGCTCTACAAGCTTGTTCCGGTCTTTCAGAAAGATGGGAAGGAAAGCAAACTCATTGTTTTATCATAAAGATGGGATTTTTCTTGCATGCCTATGTAGAATCTGCTTTGATTGTAATGTATACGAAGCATGGTTGCATGGATGATGCATCTCTAATTTTTTTGAATTTAGTGGTGATGGATGTTGTTTCGTGGAGTACAATGATAGCATCCTATACTCAACATGGAGATGCGGAGAAAGCCCTGCACACCTTCCTGCTGTACAAAGAGGAAACTTCATATATTGACGAATCTATCATTTCTAGCTGCCTTTCAGCCTGTTCAAGTTTAACTTCAATTGACATGGGAAGATGTATCCATGAAAGCTGTGTTAAAATTGGATATGATGCCAACTTACAGGTTAGTGGAGCCATTCTGGATATGTATTGCAAATGTGGGAGCATCGAGGAAGGCAATCAGTTCTTCAATGAAATGAGAGAACATAATGTGATATCTTATACGGCAATGATTTCCGGATATTCACAACACGGGCTTGTTCTGAATGCTCTTCACTTGTTTGAGGAAATGAAGGAACGTGGTGTTAAGCCTGATGGAGTAACTTTTGTTGAAATTCTTTCTGCATGCAGCCATTTTGGGTTGTTGAAAGAAGGATGGGAATACTTTGAGTCTATGACAGAGTATGGTTTGGAGAAAACAATGAATCATTATGCCAGTATGGTTGATCTTCTTGGGCGGGCCGGGCATTTGGAGAAAGCAGAAGATTTGATTAACAATGCACAATTTCCTTTGAAGACCTCTTTGTGGAGAACCCTACTTGGTGCATGCAATAAGCATGGGGATGTCAAAAATGGTGGGCGGATAGCTGAAATAATTTATAGGTCTGAGCCAAATAATACATCAAATTATGTGATGCTTTCAAACATTTTTGCATCCAATTCTAAGTGGAACCATTCCTTTGAGGTTAAGAGCAAAATGAAACAAGAATTTATGAGGAAAATTCCAGGATATAGCTGGATAGCTTAGGTATGTTTACACGTAAAGTTCCTATATAGAATATAAATAAAATGATATTGCTCATTCCAATTAGTAATTTTGCATTCAAGAGGCGTTCCATGTTATAGCCCTGCTGCTTTTGCTTCAATTCAAATAAAAAAAATGAAGTAGAAATAATACGCTATCTTTTCTTCTGAGGTTCAAACCATTTTTGGCTGCTGCATTTTGCGTTTTGATGCATGATCTGTAAGTGTATAATCTTCCATTCATTCTTCGGTTGTTTTTAAGTCTCAAATGTCAGGCAACACTGTTGAAGTTTACAGATACCACCAAATTTGTAGCCACACCTTATTCAAGTTTCATTGAAAAGGCATTTACCCAGATATCCTGTCTCCCAAAATATCATCTCTTTTTATTTCAGCATTATGATGCTTAACTTACCGAAGGTTGCCAAAATTTTTTAATAATGTGCTGCATTTTTCTGAGATGATTAAATAAACGCTAGTGCTTGTTCACCTTGAAATGATATATAAAAGAGTATGACATTACAAGTATTATACATCTCGCAGACATTTTAAGAATCAAATATCATAAATCAGCAAGTAATTGTGTTATCTTAAGAAATTGGCATCTAAAATTTGCTTAGCATGATGCAGAATTTAGTTGCACTATCAATGATTTTCTCTATTGTTAATGTGGCAATGGGGACGGTATGTTATGCTACTTTGCTTGTGTGATTTATTTGTCCCTTTTTTTTCTCTATTTGTTTTGACAATAATTCATATTCTATCCTCTGTATATATGGTGATGGAATATGCTAAAATGGTATCTTATATTTGCCATTATTTTACTTAAAAATTATGTTTATGATTAATGGTGGAGTAGACCAATGAGTGGTGGTAGAATTGAAAGAGATTGAAGGAGAAACTCTATCAATAATAAGGTAAAGCATGAATTACACATAGGCCCCTAAAGTTTAGATCAAATGTAATGTATTTCACATTTTTTAAAACACCAAGGCCCCTAAAATCTTTGAGATTAAGTTATATTATATTTAGGTTCCTTTGGTGTTTTTCTGGTTTTAAGCTTCTTTATTACGTTTACGTTGCAAGCTCATTTGTGAGACCTTAGTGAGATAATAAAAGGCGTAAAAATAAAAAGAATCTATTGTAAGATGTATTGCAACTATTGATTTTGTAATTATTCTTATCCTTCCCGTAGTTTTTTTTTGAGTTCCTTGCCTTGTGAGGGTTTCTTTATAAGGCTCTAACTTGCATTTATGAAGAATTTTTTGTAGCTCTCATATTTTGCTTTCATTTTGTGCTTTTTTATATATTATCTTAATAGAAAATCAGAAAAATATCTGTTAAGATTTACATTTTTTTTTCTATTTAAAGGGCTCACATCTGTTAAGAGTTTCATGGAAATGTTATGATTTATATTTCTTTAGAGTTTTTTTCTTGGTTTACATCTGCTGAGTGTTTTATTTTTCTTTTTCATAGAGTATTTGTCATTTTATCCTTTAAAATTTATCATTTTTCCTTACTAAAATTTTCATCTATAGTGAATAATATCCAGATCTAAAAATGATTGGAAAGAATTAAGGTCCAATAATAGTTGCCTTTAATTTTTCAAGAAGTTTTTTCCTGGCTCACATCCGTTGTATATGTTTTATTCTTCTTGATCAATAGTTATATGTTGTTCAATCCTTAAAGCTTTGGTTTTTCTTCTCTTTTTTACCAAAATTTCTTCCCATAATGGATCATATACAATTCTAATAATTTGGGAAGAATATTATGATTTGATATAATGAGTAATATCAATTTATTGGTGATGCACAAATTTATATGCTTAATTTGGATGATATTAGCATATTATTAGTGCCTAGTTGAAGATTATGGACCTTTATAAAATGTAAACAAAATCTAAGGATTTAATTCAAGCACTTTTACTCATTTTGAGTACATGAAGTGTGTTGAATTATTCATGGATCGGCTTGCTATTAACTTGTAAGGGAAAAATTTAAAATAAAATGAGTGAAAGTTTACTCATCCAAAACTCTTGGAGCCATTCATATGCAAAAAGTGAAATCTCTCATTAAACTCAAAACAATGAAACTTAACCTCTCTCATAGTTGTGTTTTTAAGAGCCTCAAAGCATGAATGAAAAAAAAGAGGTGTTTGTGGCTGAGAATGCTAAAGGATAATTGAAGATAGAAATTCTTTATTAAAAAAAGATAAAGACTCTAAATTCTTATGCTTTGAAATAGCAAAATAATAAGGAAAGAAAGTAATAAAATATAATAAATTTTACTAAAGCGTTATTCATGTTATTTTTCTCCAGCTAATGGAATGCATCTAATTTGGGCTGAAATTTCTAATATTGAAAATTTTAATGTGATTGCAAGCTACACAACCTATATTTCTTTTGTGTGTAAAGAAAAAAAGAGTAAGGATTAATTTGATTGTTGTAACAATCTTTCAAGGTCCGAGTTTTCATTCAAGCCCAGGCTATCAACTAACAGAGTAGCTCTTAAGCTGCCATCTCTAAGAATAGTATTATATTGTAAGGAATCAATTCACTACCTCTTGTATTTCTTGAAAAAGGTCTTGAAACTTAGAAGAGCATATCACCTGTTTATTTCTTAAATTTATGGATTAGTGTTTTCTGGGTCAAATATAGTTTTCATGTACTCCTCAAATTGTGAATACATTGATTATTTTTTTATCATTGGACTTAGAGTATTGAATTAAACTTGATTAAGGACTTTACTAAGGATATTAATAGTTTTGGAGTTTGTTGGAGCATGTATCATCTTAAAAATTACCTTTTCAATTTTTTCTCTTATGAAACACCAAGAGGCTTAACTGACCAAACCATCCATACATTTAACATATTTTTAGTTAGTTTTCTATTTGTTATTAGCAAGTAATTGAAATGTAGGATGTTCTTCGTACCATTCAATGAGTTAATCCCTAGCTTATATTTTTTTCTGCAACTCAATATGATTAAACCGTTCAAAAAGTCAAGAGAACATTTGTAATACAACTTGCTAATGTCCAGGAGCACTAGAAGAACTTGGAGGCTCTTCTAAAGATGTGCTAGCACTTGATAGGTCATTTGAGGACATTACGATAGAATTTCAAGAGAGAAATCTCTAATGTTAAGGACTTGGAGCTAATTGTAGCTTGAGCTACCCTAACATAATGTCTCCATGATAAGCCTTTTTGTTATGCACTTGGCTTACTAGAGATAAAGAGCTGCTAACAACCATCCAAAAAGAGAAGAGTTATAATATTGAGATGATAATATTATTTTTAAGACAATCTTGAGAATAAGACCAAGTAAGGAAGTAAATACAATCTCCCGGAAACTAACATAACAAACCCAAAGTCTCGAGGCTTGAAGATGCTCATCTTCAACCTATTCAACTTACTTATCACCCTCAATGAGTTAACTACCAATTGAGGCGAGTATAGTTTGAATGGCATGATAACCAAAGGAGGAGGAAGAGGTTATTGCCATCACCACCTATTTTTATTCTTCCTGCTATCAATATGATGTAGGTGTACATGGTTGAATTAATTGAGACACATCATAAAACATATTTCTATGCCTAATACGAATAAAGGTTGACATACATATATAAGGGATATGATGAATTAATTTGTCTTCTATAGAACATGATACAGTGAGTTGTTAACATCATAAGAACAAAGTGGAAGAGCCAAGTAAAGTTGGAAATATGAAAGATTTCATCTTAACTGACATAGGAAGTAATATGACTTGTAGCTAATTATGGTCGTGCATTGACATTGTGGGATGAGTTTTACTAACTTGAATCTAAGGAAAAGAAGAAAGCATTGTCAACTAAAAAGGTGACTAGAAATAATGAGAACCTTAATGACATTTGCGAAAGTGTTGAAACCATGCCTCTTGTTAAGCTCAAAATAATGTTTTTTTGAACTCTTACCATACATTTCATATATTTTAGGCCAACCATCTGGCTACTCTTTGTCGACAATGAACTGAAATGCAAATTGTTATACCCTTCAATGAGTCGGTCTTTAAGTTTTTTTTGTCTACTTTTCTATATGAGTATATCATTCGCTAGAGTCAAGAGAATGTTCATAATATAATTTGTCAATGTCCAAGAACACTAGAAGAACTTGTAGGCTCTCTTAAAGCTGTGTCTAGCATCTGATAAGTCACTTGAGAACTTTGTGATGGGATTTAATTGACAAATGTATAGGGTGAAGGACGTAGAGCAAGATGTCGCTTGAAAACCCTATCTCAATGTCTTTATATTGACGATTTTTCTACATAATTGACTTTCTACAAAAAAATACCCTAACGGAGTTACTCAAATTTATTAGCTATCACCCAAATATTGAGTAGTATAACGATGAGATGGCAATATTATTTTTATGATAACCTTGATGATAAGATCAAGTAAGAAAATTAAGGCAATATCCTAAAAAGCAGCATAATAACTTGAAAGTCCTAAAACTTGAAGCTACTCATCTTCAACCTATGCAACAACCTTATTTTTGTTGGTGAGTTAACCCAAAAGTGAGGCGAGTTTGGCTTAAAAGACATGAAGATCATAGAAGGAAGAAGAGGTTACTACTATCACTACCTTTTCATTCTTTCATATTATCACTGTCTGATGTAGGTCCATGGTTGGGTTAATTGTGTCCTTCCACCATAAAGAATATTTTTATGCATAATACAAATGAAGGTTAAACCGTGCATGAGGGATATGATAAATTATTGTGATTTATGGTAGGACCAAGACCATGATATGAAGTGTTGTCACCACCTTGACAACTTAGTAAAGACCTAATTAATGTTGGAAACATGAAATAGTTCATCTTGACTTACCCAAGAAGAAATATTAGGAACCAATAGATAATTAAGGGTGAACATGGATATTATGGGATGAGATTTATTTTTCATAATCCAAGGAAATGGAGTTGACCCCTAAACATTGTCAACTAAAATGGGGAGTTGAAAGAATGAGATCTTAAATAAATTGTTTTTTGAGATTGTTGACCAAGGAAATGGAGTTGACCCCTAAACATTGTCAACTAAAAAGGGGAGTTGAAAGAATGAGATCTTAACTAAATTGTTTTTTGAGATTGTTGACCTCATTTTTAGTGAGGTTTAGTCTTCCTCTTAGGGTTTAGGATCTAGCTTTAGGGATCTCCCTTTGACTATCTTAGAGCCTTAGAAATGGGGCCCACCTCGTCTTAAGAAATTGAACCTACTTCTGCACCCTTTTGGAGTTTCGCGTGTGTGGTATCGACTTCTAGCACTTAGAAGGGTGAAACCAATATGAGGAAACCCAAAAGGAATTCCTATAGGACCTTTTGAGCCTTAGGGTGATCTTCTGCACAATTCGCACTCCTGCGCGCACAAATCTTGCAATTTGGAGAATCGGCACGTTCAATCATCACAATTCACATCGCTTGCACCGTTACCTGCCAAAGACTCGAATAAATTTTTTGAAACGATCGATCGCGGGTCGAAATCTTGTGAAATTTAAATTTTGACGCGTTTTTTTTTACTCGATTGTCGACGACGTCATCCGAACGACCCCGGATGACAAAACGGACTGCACTGGCGCGTCCCGAAAGCCGATTTTTCCAAGGGAGGACTATGTTTATTTAGAAAATCAGGAAAAATATTATAATTGTACAAATAAATCACATAAGTGTCGACACTATTTTTGGTGTGGGGTTTGCCCGTAAGAAGTTGTCGGTCATCAGAATTGAAATCCCGTTGCCCGCTTCGGAAGGACGTTTTAAAAATTTAGTTTTGAAAAAGATGAAGTCAAACTGACCCCATAATTTTCATAATTTAGATGAAAGAACACTTTATCTCAAATCATGTATCTATCCCGAAGGATGAACGCAAGAATTGAGAGTGAGGCTCGATCAAATAAA
>NW_018220479.1:773782-774135 GCF_001263595.1 Phalaenopsis equestris
AGGGAGATATTTTGAGGATGGATCATAGGATGCAGAATATAGATGCCAGAAATGCTCACACTGATGATCTGATTTGCCAGAAATTTGAGTATGATACTGCTTATGATGATGCTTTAGTGAGGTACCTAAGGGGTGGCCATACAGTTCAGTTCCCTATTCACCCTACTTATACTCCATATCAGCAGCAGAAGTTAGAGGTCGATGATGAGGAAGATGATGACTGGTGATCTTTTTGTTTGTTTGTTTGTATGTGTTTGTACTGTGTGATTGTATTGTTTTTGTTATGTTATTGTTGAGACTCTATTGTTATGTTATGTAAAACTGTAATGTGAAAAACTGTTTTCATTTTTAGA
>NW_018220480.1:0-1644 GCF_001263595.1 Phalaenopsis equestris
CCGCCAGCGAGACCGGTGAGAGGCGGTTTCTTGTGTCCGATGAGCGTTTTTTATGGTTTTTGGGCGGGAATAGTCTTTTTATACTTAAAAATTCGAACTCTAGTTCATATTTTCTTCCCAAGAACGAGGAAAAACTTTGTCAACTTCATTCTTATGGGGTCGAATTCCCCTGATAATCTCAGAATGCAAGTTTTCAATCAGCGAAAGTTCAATAGTGCAGAAGCATAGTGAATCTTCAACAAGTTGCTGACGAAAAAAAATTAATCAAAGAACGAGGATTCATGAATCGCGGATTGAATAATCCCACGCTGAATATTGAAGAAACGATACGATAGTGCGGAGAAGATGGGAAGTGTTGTGCTACACTACTGCCGTCGTGGTAGTTCCTGTGGTAAAAGAATTCTATGCAAATTTACATGGAATCAATCAAGGAGTTGTTCATGTGCGAGGAAGATAGATTAGTTTCACTCCTGCATGGATCAATGAGCTATATATGATAGAGAATGTTCCTGTCTGCCATTATTCTAATTTCATCCCAACGAGAAACCATATGAATGAAATTTACCAGTATTTGACGGACGAAACTGACGATTGGGAAATGCGAGAGTACGGGTATGTTAGTTTTTCTTCAACACTTTTGAATCCCGTCTCTAAACACTGGCACTTCTTCATTTCTGCCAAACTGCTACCGACAATGAAGGTTGGTAAAGTTTCTAGAGAAAGTGTCATTTTGAATTACTGCATCCAAAGGGGACTGCCGATTGATATTGGATCTATAATTGTGAAGTCAGTTTTAGGCCTGATCGTTCACGGATCAACTTATGGGCTTAGACACCCTTCCACAATTTTGTCACTTTGCAGTCAGTTTCAAGTATCCTATGAAAATTGGGAAAAGGTACTGCTACCTTCGAAACCTTTGGATCCAACTGAAAGATTCCCATCATTTGAAGATGAAAATAACATGGCCATGATAGTTGATCAATCATCTCAGAATTTAATGCCAGTTTAACCCTTAGTTCTGGATAAGTCTTTGGTGATCCTGCGCCGAATCAAGAAATTAGAAAAGGAGGTACAAAACGTGATGAATATAATTAATAATATGTCCAATTTCCTTGATCACTTAAACTGGAGGATGAAAGAACATTTCGATCATTCTGGACCATTAGAAGATAACTTGATACGACTGATGAGGAGGATGAAATTAATTCAGGAGGATTCAACTGAAGAATTTTCTTTCCTACCCTTCTACAATCTCTTCATTCATGTGCAATCAATGGGTGATCTCAGAGGAGAAACGAGCACAGAATCTGACAAGTAGTAGATTTACTATGCTACCTTTATGTTTATGTGTGTTTAGATCTTACTTTAAATTTGCTTCGCTTTAGAATTATGCTTATAGATCTCTATATAGTTGAGACTAAGCATAGGATGTTTTGTTTTCAGCGTTTTGAGTGTTATGGTTTGGATTGCGATGCTGAATTAATGTATTGAGGTTGAGAAAATTCCAAATTTAGGTATGTTATGTAACGTTTATTGTACCCCTTGAAATTTATATATAAATGTGATCTTATGTTTTGTGAAAGTTTGTATGTGTTAGATACATCATTTAACTATTTAAAATTATGTTTATAAAGATTAAACGGA